>NC_090265.1:1394994590-1395297465 GCF_040414725.1 Anabrus simplex
ATATTTTTATTAAATGATTGCCAGCTTTCATTTTATAAGTAGGCCATACATTGTATTAACTAAACACTAACTATTCTACAATGTGGTTATTTTGCTGGTTCTTAATTTAATTAAAGTAAATGTCGTGTGAATTAATCACGACATTATTCCTTTAGCGGGCATGCATTTGTAGATACACATGTACATATTTTAACGTACCGACATATAAATTTACATATGTAGACTACTATATGTACCGATAACTTTCACTATTGCCGGAATTATGCTGAATTCTCGTACATACCATTCGAAGGTAACTAGCACTGCAGTATTTCACACCAAACCATACGCAATACTTCTTATTACAGTATTAAACACCACTGGAAATCCGGAAACCATCACGTGTTCACTTGAAAATGCAGGATGCGTAGAAAGCGGAGAGACGTGTAGAGCCTTTCATATTTCCGGAATTACGCTAAATTCTCGCACATACCACTCTGAAGATAACTAGGACTGCCACAGTATTTTTTTTTGTTGCTAGTTGCTTTACGTCGCACCGACACAGATAGGTCTAATGGCGACGATGGGACAGGGAAGGGCTAGGAGTGGGAAGGAAGCGGCCGTGGCCTTAATTAAGGTACAGCCCCAGCATTTGCCTGGTGTGAAAATGGGAAACCACGGAAAACCATTTTCAGGGCTGCCGACAGTGGGGTTCGAACCTACTATCCCCCAAATACTGGATACTGGCCGCACTTAAGCGACTGCAGCTATCGAGCTCGATGCCACAGTATTTCACACCAAACTATACACAATACTTAGTAATACAGTATGAAATACCAGTTAATTTCAACTTAAAACCACGGTCTCAGCGTCAAGATGGGAGCCTACACACGCAAGGTGATTACATCCTGCTAGAGCTCCTGCGGAAAATACGATAACCATCACGTGATCGCTTGAAAGCAGACGACGCGTGGACAGTGGAGAGGCGTGTAGTGCACATAAGTCGATGGTTCAAACAACGTCACCGTGGTCACTAAGGCTCTATAAGATGGGTATGCTTAGCCGCCATTTTGGTTCATACACGCGCAATGAGCCATGTGATCAAACTCTAATTTCTCCTACGAGCGCTCGCTTCGTCACATTGAACGTATTGCTTTATTCACCGCGTGCATGGACAGAATAGTGCTATATTCGTGGGGATATTTATTACATAATGGTGGGTGTAGTTGTTATAGTAGTAGTAGTAGTAGTAGTAGTAGTAGTAGTAGTAGCGTCTCTACTGCGGGATACAGGTTGTTAAGATTCCCTTCTGGTCTGTATTATTCCTCCACTGCCTCTGTTTTACATCTACTTCAGCTGCTGACTTAAACCTGCACCCAGCTCCCATTGACATTACTAGGCCTACACCTCTTTAATTCAGTCACACTGATCATTCAATATTCAGTTCTGCCCCCAAAGTGCGGCAACAGGAGTTCAACATCCAAACACCACAATTACAATAGTTGTCAAAACTAACTTCATATAACAAATACAGTACCTTAATTTGTTTAATGTTGGTGGTACCGTAGTACAAGAAATACATTATTGAAAACCAAGATCTGTGGTAGGCCTATTTGCTGACAGGTTTTAAACTATGAGCTTTCTGAATCAGGCTCTAAAACATTCGTACTTTTTTTTTTTTTTTTTTTTACAAAATTTGGGTAGTCTAAGGAAATTAAATTGAGAAGTTATGACATTAATTTGTAACTGTGAGGTCTTCTATAGGACTATAAGCATTATACAATGCAAAATGGTGCAAATCTTGTAACGGAGAAAATTTTGAATGATAAATCTACCAGTACATGTTCTCCAACGTGCTGCAATTTAAACGAAAAAATGTTAGACACTTCTTCAAAATTTGATCCTATGCTGACTAACAAGAATGTACGGAAACGAGGTAAAATGCATGGGTATTCTTCGGAAAAGATAAAAATGTAAACAAGGAATGGAATGTTATTGTTTTTTAAATACTGTAATAAAGGAGACATTAAATTTGTAAAGTATTACTTAAATATCGTATATTTTTTAAATGTGCTGCCTGAGCAAGTTAACCAATGTTGTAACTCTTTGAAGTTTAATAAGGTGAGTCGTGTTGAAAAATAATACTACTTCTGCTAAAACCAGAGGAATCTCTGTGAAAAAATATACTGCTAACTTTGCCAAAGTCAAAATGATCAATATTTGGGTCACTCCCCTTACAAATCACTGGTATCTGATTATCAGTGCAATAATTCAGGTTGGGAAAGAAGATTCAGCTATTTTCTTCCCGAATGTAGTTTATAATAATATAGCATTTGTTTCATGAAAAAAATGAAATGAAATGGCGTATGGCTTTTAGTGCCGGGAGTGTCCGAGGACAAGTTCGGCTCGCCAGATGCAGGTCTTTTTGTTTTGACACCCGTAGGTGACCTACGCGTCGTGATGAGGATGAAATTATGATGAAAACGACACATACACTCAGCCCCCGTGCCAGCGAAATTAACCAATTATGGTTAAAATTCCCGACCCTGCCGGGAAACGAACCCGGGACCCTGTGACCAAAGGTCAGCATGCCAACCAATTAGTCATGGAGCCGGACTGTTTCATGAATTTTCGGTTGAATAAACTAAAATTCCCTGTTCATTACAACTGCATAAGCAGATGAGATTCATGACACTCACCAAAAATTAAGTTTATTTTGCACATAGAATGTATTTTTTAAATATTACTAAATAAGAGAAGGGACTACATTTTAGAAGACAGGAATAAACTTAAAGAATCCCAGCTACTTGGGTGTGTTCGTCTTCGTACATCACATTTCAGCGTTATTTTTGTTCGAAGAATATTCTTATTATTTCGACAACATTGAAAATAGCGCTGAATCAATTTCACGCAGGTATGAAATACCAACTGAGATCATATGGTATCAAAATATTATATCACAATTTATATATCTTCGTCACTGACCGATTACCACGTCAAATACCTCGATTTAAGAATGACAGTAGCCTATATCAATACCACGGTGTCACTAATTTCATTTGACGGTACCGCGGCGCATAGCTTACGAACAACCTATTCTACTTATCAATAATAATATAATAATAAAACTGTTTTATTAGTAAGGTTTTTTTTCTAATATGTATCCAGTGAGAGTACATGCCTAGTTTATTTATTAAATGGCAAATTATCAACGGCCTTGCTTTTATAATCACCGTCTCGAGTGAAAATTACACAATAATGTACGAAATATACTAATATTTATGTTGAGTAACCGTTTGAGTAATGCTGAGAATGAGTATTTTTACAGTATGTTAGTTTAGCGTTATTTTCTAGCGTGGAGAACAGTAAAAAGGAAGCATATACAAGGTTGGGGCGGTCAACTGCCTTAGCAACGTAGCGCAGGAATGAACCATAATGGCGGGCGAGCATACCTAGTCTTTAGAGAGCCCTAGTGGTCACCTGATAGGTGCTACGCACGCTGCATCACCTAGGTTACCATTCTCGAGCTGCTACAACAATCGTCAATGCTTACGTAGACTCCCTGTTTGAAGTATATTGACTAACAAAGATACTCTTTCCTGCAATAAATCACCGTATTTCCCCCATAGTAGGCCTACTAATTCCACATAAGTCAAGAAGTACAGTAGAAATTCCTCCTATTTGTTCATTCTTGATAATAGACATTTTGATAAATAGACCAAACCACAATCAATCACCGCTGGTCTGCATTTAGGGCCGTCGCCCAGGTAGCAGATTCCCTATCAGTTGTTCACCTAGGATTTTCCTATAACGGCTGAGTGGAGTTGGTGTAACGGTTCAAATCCCGTTACGAATATGTCTGTATTATTACTTTATTTGTATTATTATTATTGTATCCGTATTATTATTACTATTATTGTAAATATTATGGTTTGATTCAATTCTATAATCTGATTTTGCTATGTATTAATCAGTTAATTATCGCTTGCTTTATTTTCTTCTTATTATTATTAATATGTTTACCCTCCAAGGTCGGTTTTTCCCTCGAACTCAGCGTGGGATCCCACCTCTACTGCCTCAAGGGCAGTCAGACTTTGGATCGGGGGATACAACTGGGGAGAATGACCAGTATGTCGTCCAGGCGGCCTCACCTGCTATGCTGAGCAGGGGCCTTGTGGAGGATGGGAAGATTGTATGGGTCAGGCAACGAAGAGGAAAGGAAGCGGCCGTGGCCTGAAGTTGGGTACCATCCCGGCATTTACCTGGAGGAGAGCTGGGATACCACGGAAAACCACTTCCAGGATGGCTGAGGTGGGAATCGAACCCACCTCTACTCAGTTGACCTTCCGAGGCTGAGTCGACCCCGTTCCAGCTCTCGTACCACCTTTCAAATTTCCTGGCATAGCCGAGAATCGAACTCGGACTTTCGGGGAGGGGGCAGCTCATCACGCTAACCCCGACACCACAGAGGCGGGCTTGCTTTATTGTATTTAATTTATATATATATATGTGTGTGTGTGTGTGTGTGTGTGTGCGTGTGTATACATGTTAGCATCAAAACAATGTAGAGTGAGACTTACTGCCTAATATCGGATATGGATATTTTATTTGTGATATTACTACTTTCAAAACATTACAACATATGGTGCAATACTGTTACAGTAACTGTCGAGTCATCGCTCTGTCATTGTATGCATTTAGCAGCATGAGGTAATTCCGGGAGTTCCTACTTTGCCTGAGGCATTTACATCACAGTCTGTAACACTTTGGAGCTGAGTGGGAGTGACATCATACACTCTTTTAGGGATGGAGTGGGTGTGACAACTAATGTCTATATAGAGAGGTGTATCCTATAGCGGCAGTTGAGTTGGAAAGAGAGGTTTGCCATGAATTGTTGTAGTGAGATGGATGGAGCCTCGGTCGATGGATAGTCATATGGCGAGTGAGGCCAAAGTTGGTCAGTCAGTTGAAGATAGAACAGTGACATGGATACATCGTCGTCAGTGACCAAATGGATTATATGTTCGGAGTGCGTTTCGTGTATCTGTCGGTCGAGTTCTTGTGTCAGTTTGGTGACAGACAAATATTGAGTCGCCGTAATGCAGACTAACAGTTATCAGTAAATTACTTGCAAAGTTGATTGTGAAGTGTGAAAATAATTTTAAGCCATGATGTATCTCGTTTGTGAAACTAAAATGATACATCACCAAATTAAGTTTGAGAGACCTACAGCTGATACCAATTCAAAGGAATACGTCGTAACAACACTCAAAATGTTCGAGGTACAGTCAACATAAACAGTGAAGGATAAATTTCTTGTAATACTTTCAAATGTCCGGTCAAGAAGATTTCAAATTTAATGCTTAGAGTTTCATTCAGTTGTAATATCAGAATTTTATATTATCATCTATATTATCGTAACAAGTCTTGCCACTTCAATTATAAATTTAAATTATATATTTTCTTTAGCATCAAATACAATTAATTGTTTTATTTCAATAGTAGATCAGATAACCTCAAATTTTATTGGGGAAAGCAAACGACAATCTCCTTTCCCCAGAACCTATATGTTATGCTGTCAATGTAAGCTTATTACCTTACACTCTAGAGTTATTTAAGATTCTCATTCTATTATTGTTACATTTATTTGTAGCTGGCGCCCATCAACAATGGTATGTGTGAGTAATCGGCTAAGTACTAAGTGAGAGTACATAGTCCGACGATTGAATATTTTATTTCATTCATGATATTTTAATTCTGATTCGTTTTACAGTGGGTACGATTTCCACCTCAGGCATCGTAGAAGTGGTTTTCCGTGGTTTCCCACTTCTCCTCCAGGTAAATGCCGGGATGGTACCTAATTTAAAGCAAACGCCGCTTCCGTTCCTCTTCCTTGTCTAACCCTACCAATATTCCCATCCCCCACCAAGGCCCCTGTTCAGCATAGAAGGTGAGGCCGCCTGTGCGAGGCACTGGTCATCTTCCCCAGTTGTATCCCCCGACCCAATGTCTCACGCTCTAGGCTTGAGGGGGTAGAGGTGGGATTCCTCGTTGGGTCCGAGGAAAAAGCCAACCCTAGACGGTAAACAGATTAGGAAAAAAGAAAAATTAAACATAGAAAACACTCTACCACTGACGTCACTGAATTAGTTGTACAGTTACTTGCCTATTGGCAATAGTCTCCACCGGTATAATATCCAAGAAAAAGAATTTCTTGTAGCAACTGTGCAAAGAATTCGCTTTCTCAACGCACTGTACTTGTGTGTAAGCCAGTGAGTTATGGAGCGAAGTAGAATGTCGGAGAAACATTCCGGTAATTTGTCTGTTGGGACCACCCCAATGCTCTCCGCTGGTTTATGCTTGCTTGCAGTTTCAGAGTGAGTGGAGCAGTTCGAAGTACTTTTCTAATACCAGCTTGTAATAACTTAAAACAACTCCACTGGTTATTCCACTCAAACTGCACCGACTGTTGCTCTTATAACCCTCACAATATGACCTGGAACGATGGTATCACGAAACTCCGCAAATAAAGAACAAGACAAGCACTTTTCTTTGCATTCAGTCTCAGGAGAGCTGAGGACCGTTAAAAGAAGGACAAAGATTTACTAGTTTACCCACTTTAATTGTGTTCAGAATGCAGAACACTCTGTCTTCAAAATGGTTGCGATAATAATCACACTAGAATAACAATGCTCAAGAATTTCCGCTTGAAACGTAAAACCTAGATACTTATTGAACTAGGCTCGATTCCCATGTTAAAATTTGCTTATAATATTAAACACTTAGCTGCTATGTTTCCCAACTGGGATTTATTTTACTGCATACATTTTGAAGTAAGAGTTTGGCAGTGCCGATTTGTTATTTATAGATTTGTAGAACTTTATAGAACTTGTTGAATTCTCAACATGAAGTGATTATTAAACTGAATAAAACGTATAATGTGTGGTTACTTGAGGGAACAATGTAGGTTTCTCAAGGCTTCATTATTTCCATGATTTTCAGTCAGAAATAATTTGTTTCTTATAATACATAAATATTAGGTATTTTTATTTCATTAATCTGCATTCAAGAGAGCACAAGCGTCTGTAGTTAATTAACTAATTAACTAAGTGCTACAAATACCTTCCAGAGGAAAAGTGGAAACTGGTTGCAAAATATTGCATATCTGTGGAATTTTCCCCATTGTTTAGGGCTCTTGATGGAAAGCATGTACCTATTCGAACCCCACTAAATAGTGGAACAACATTCTACAATTCGTACAAGAAAATATTTACAATCGTTCTGTTAGCAGTTGTAGACGCACATTACCGTTTTACAGTGAACGATGTGGGGGCCGAAGGAATAAAGTGTGATGGTGCATTTGTTTGTGTATTGAAAGGTGGGTCGATACATATAACTGCAGGTGAACTACTGGTATCACACGGCCCAAGTTTGCCTTTCGTATTTGTTGGAGATGAGGCCCTCTCGTTGAAGAGATACCTCATGCGCCCTTTCCCCCCATGATCAGGTTTACGACAATTGTAAAGACAACGTCTGTTCTTCATAATAACGTGTGGCAGATTATACAAGTGACACCAGCAGGACACTGCGAACTGAAAATAATGGCAGGTGATGCAGGCCTTGATCCGATTCCACTCGTAGGTTGTAAAGCCACTCAAGAGGATTTCAGTGTTAGACACGAGTTAACGCAATATTTCAAGAATGTAGGCAGTGTACCATGGCAAATTGCGTACATTCATAGAGGCCGTAAATACGACCGACTTTTCTAAATTAACTAACTACTCATGAACTAGCAACATACTCTTGCTTTCCATCCATAATTTCATGCTATTATAAGCATATCTAGACTAGTGAAGTAATAAGAAGTTGCTAAATTATGGAGTATAGGGTTAAAATGTATGTAAAGGCAATAATGATAAAATCAAATCCGAGAGTTTCGCTTTAACCATGAGAAAGATTAGCAATATGCTTAGTTAAGTTTGAATATATAGCGCTGTTAACTTCAAGAACATGGACTTCAATACAAAAAAATAAAAAGATTTCCTTTTTTATTTCTCATTAGTTCATGCTGATTAGTGCATGCTTTCCTATTAATGCAAATGTATTTTTCCTTTATAACGAGGGATATAACAGGATAGAATTAGAATGATAATATTATTTTAATACTGCTTTATAAATTAATTTTCTTTTAATACTGTATATGTAACTTTAGAAAATAGGAACGTAGCCAGGTGGGAGTACAGGTGTTGCAAATTTATCAATTAAAAATAGTGGGTCACTATAGCTATGTCGACGTTTTTCTGAAACTGTCCAATTTTGCCTATTACAGTATTTGTAAATGATATTTGGAAATTATATTATTGGATTCTTTATATTATCGTTATATTCAGTACTCTAAGGTTAATAATATTATTTGACAGAATTAACTTGAAACTCTAACACCAGCACTACTAACAAGAATATAAGAGTAATATGATAATATTGTCAAACGAAAAATTTGTCTCTCGGTTTATTTTCGGAGAGAATACGGACTCCCCACCCTCTTCTGACTACATTCCTGCAGAAAATTAAAAGTAGAAAAATGAATGAATGAATGAATGAATGAATGAATGAATGAATGAATGAATGAATGACTAAATTAATTAGTTGCCTCCGTCTCTTTCGTTAATGATAATGACATTTTGTTTTTGGAGGCTGGATGGACCAGTATGGGTATTAGGGCATATGTGAAGATAATACAAGAAGATTATTATTCCTTAAAGCTAAATATTCCTCTTCTGCAGTGGATACACTATTAAATACACGATTTATGCGCATTTGCATATGTTCTGGCAACGTCCTAGTTGCCTCATTCATAGACTGAAAAAATGTCTGTTGTATCAGTTTTATTGTTTCGCTGTTGTAAATAAACAATGACTCTTTCTGCATTCCTGCTCGGTGGCATGTTTTTTCTTTATCTCTTCGAAGGGTTCGATTGGCTGAGATTGTGTAGGTGTGGGGTCGGATGGAACAGATGATGAAGCAGATATATGTGATAAGGATTTTTAGGTGCGCGCCCTTTTTGTTGTCCATAATCACCTTTTTTCTTTTAATTCCAATTTATTCTATAAGATTTCTATTCAATATCAAACATTTAACTTTCAATTAACTTCTCCTCAGCTTGCTGTATAGGTGCGAATAGTAAGCCTACCTCTTTCAGTAAACATCGCGCGGGAGTTGAAGGCACACCTGCAACAATGGAAAATAATTGTGTGTTCGACAAAACCTCTTTCTCTCTCTATACCGCTATAATGTAGCCCGCAATAATGCATTTCACAATGAATGATTCTATCCAAACAGAATAAGTAGCCTGCTGTTCGTGAATGTGAGTTTGTTACTGTGAGAGACATCATCTGTTCGCATGGAGGCGGAGGCTGATGACACAGAGACGTCAGCAACCGCACCCGCGTTCTTGCGAGAATTGAGACTGGGTTCTGCTCGAAGCTACTAGAAATCGCTGAGACTGCAGTTCGAGCATGAACGAGAACATTCTGGTATTTCGCTGTGTTATAAGAGAGTGTGGACAGCAAGTGAGCGAGTGAGCGCAAAAGTGAGTTGTGTGATAGTCGCATAGAGTTAGCAAGTGAACTGGTGTTAGCACTTTGTTACATTACTAAACGAGTGTACTACTAAATTTTACCATGCCAAAGGTGTCCAGTTCCCGATTTATTGCTCTGGCTCAGGAATGAAAACAAGATTTTATAGACACTGATGGAACTGTTATGCAATGTACTATATGTGATTCAAGAATTTTGTTAGTTGTAAACACCAGCCAGATCACATCAAACAAGCATCAAATGAATAAGACTCTTAAAGCAAACAAATCGCGGCAAACTCTATTACGAAATTCGTTTCAACAGAGTTCTTAAAAAACCCAAACTTTGAAGGAATTAAACACCGATCTGTGTGCAGCTCTTACACAAGCAGGAATTCCACTCAATAAGGTAAACCATCCAACCTTCAAGTGATTACTTGAAAGATGCACAAAGATCTCAATGCCCGATGAGAGTACTTTAAGCAAAAACTACATGGAGCCTGTTTACCAAGAAACCACACAAAGAATCAAGGAGAATGTGTCTGATTGCGATGTGGGTATCATTGTGGATGAAACCATAGACTCAATGGAATGAATTTTTGAACAGTTTAGTTTTCCCCTTGGAAGGGGAGAACGTTAAACCCATGTTGTTAAAAATCTATGAGCTGCAGAAAGCCAATGCCAGTACAGTAATGCAATCAATTATGGACTTATGCCAAAAACTCTGGGCTACTGGTATCGAGTTTGAAAAACTTCTTCTTGTGATTACGAACCAAGCTCCATACGTGGTTTCAGCTGTAAGCCAATTGAAACCTTTATTTCCTAAGTTGAAGCATGTGGCATGCTTGGTTCGTGCCCTTCACAGGGTGTGTGAATCCATAAGGAACGAGTACGACATCGCAAATCAATTCATTTCTGCCCTGAAATTCTACTGAAAGCTCGGAGTCGTGTTGATGCCTACAAGGAAATCACTGGCCTGCCCTTTCAAAATTTCCCGGTCATTACTAGCTGGGGTTAATGGATTGAGTGTGCTGGTAGGTTGTGTGAACATTTTGACAAAATTAGACAGTTTGTGTCTTCTTTGGATCCAGTCGACGCGACGCAGGTGCGATTTCCAAGGCACAGCAACTTCTGTTACCGGAGAAAATACACAATTTGCAGACAGAACTATGTTGTGTCCAGAGTTACAAGTGCCTGACTACAGTTTTTAAATGATTAGAAGGACAAGTTCTGGAAAAGGAAAAACAATGTGATATTTTTAATTCCGTGAGGAAACTGTTAGATGGCTTTGCAAAAAAGACAAACTTGAGTCTCGTCTTCAGAAGAATCCAGACTTTGAGGAATTCGCCACAACTGTAGAGTTGCCATTCCGAGTGAATACAAGGTTTGAACCACTGGTTTCTGTGGATGTCGAGCGAAGCTTTAGCACCTACAAAGACATTCTATCTCCTAATAGAAACAAACTTACATTTTTTTGCTAGTTGCTTTACGTCGCACCGACACACATAGGTATTATGGCGACGATGGGATAGGAAAGGCCTAGGAGTTGGAAGGAATCGGCCGTGGCCTTAATTAAGGTACAGCCCCAGCATTTGCCTGGTGTGAAAATGGGAAACCACGAAAAACCATCTTCAGGGCTGCCGACAGTGAGATTCGAACCCACTCTCTCCCGGATGCAAGCTCACAGCCGTGTGCCCCTGATCGCACGGCCAACTCACCCGGTAAAACTTACTTTTAAAAATGTACAGATGCTTAATATCTTGAAGTACAACAGCTTAATGTTTTCCTTCTTTTGATGAGTGATAATAATAATTATAATTTCGTATGGCTATTTTAGCCGGGTGCAGCCCTTGTAAGGCATACCCTCCGATGAGGGTGGGCGGCATCTGCCATGTATAGCTAACTGCGTGCTATTGTGGTGGAGGATAGTGTTAGGTGTAGTGTGTGAGTTGCAGGGATGTTGGGGACAGCACAAACACCCAGCCCCCGAGCCATTGGAATTAACCAATGAAGGTTAAAATCCCCGACCTGGCCTGGAATCGAACCCGGGACCCTCTGAACCGAACGCCAGTACGCTGACCATTCAGACAGCGAGTCGGACGATGAGTGATAATTTAATGTACTTGTTTGTAATTCAATCAACTGGAATAGAGGAGAGAGAAATCGTTGAATTAGTTGAATAAACCAGCAACTTTTTGTCCCTTTGAGCACCTTTTCCCTTCCTTTTTTCATCTGAAATTTGCACCTGAAAATCCTAACCCTGGTCATCACATTCCGGACTCTCAGTCAACTGGTTGGCGACATCAGTTATCTCTTGACCTCGATATGTTTCCTACCAGTCAATGTTTGAATGTGTGCTGCAAGAAACACTAAGCTGTTAATAAGCTTCCAAATGTATATCAAGAAATGACACAAGGAGATCTGTTTATGGAGGATGAGCGTATTGAATTGACCTAGTCTTTGTGCTTCAAATACTGTTTTTCATGTTGTACATTTTATTAGTGAAAAGTTTACACATCTTTGCTGCAAAACATGGCAAATTGAGACGTTCTTATTTTCTTATAACCTCGAATGAATTACATGCTTTTTAAATTATAATATACCCAACATATAAATTCAGTTATAACTATATCCATTTTTAATATCTTAACATTATTTTAAATATTAGCCAAACTGCGTTAAAATGACAGCGCACCTTCTCTTAGAAATATAAGACAGAAAAATTCTATTTGTGGGATCTCCACTCCATTTTTCCCTTCCTGTCCACTTATATTCTCTTTTTTGTCTCTTTAGTGCATCCCTAAAACAGTCTCTCAGTCTTTTCCGTAAGTTCGCAAGTTCTTTACCTAAAATGTTACAAGTTATTATTTTACCTTTCACTTTCTTAGTAACTGGTGATATATATAAGAATATGACGTACACTTTCAGAACGGGCGCTTCAACTGTAACTGATATTGTAAATAATTTGCGTGAAAACATGTGAAAAAAATGTATTCTTCTCAATCAATTAGAACTGTCTAAAGTACTACGATATAGCTAATTTATAAATGGTAGCCTACTTACAATGAATTTGAAGTACTGTACTTATTTCCTGCCAACAGTTTTCCTTTCTTGTCATGTCTCTGTAGTAATTTGATGCCGTATCATAAAGGCAGGGATACCTTTTCACCTCCTCAATTAATAGTTCTTCTTTTGGGCTGTTATCCATTGTATTAATAAAACGAAGTTCTATCAGAATCATTAAGGGAGTCACACGACACAATTAAACACACAACTCAAAGGTATGTGACTACGACAGCCCGCCAGACCAACTGTTCAGAAATGAAAAGCGCTTGCGCCAGGCGAGCTACAGCCAAGAAAATCGCCTGCCTAGCGATCTGTCTAGCTCAGCTTAGCTTAGCTTGGCATAGTATAGCTTAACATAGCGGCCTGTGTTTGTCTTCGTACTTAAATGCAACGGGAGTGATATGTTTCATAACACTGCGTAGCTTAGCTTAGCCTAGCTTTCTGATGCCACATTTTCTGCAGGTTTCGACATAGAAAGGAGGTATAATACCACGTGCACCAATTAGCAGGACGATGACTTCCGTATTCTTAAGGTGGTAGGTATTTATCTTTGTTGATATGGGGTTGTTTGTATGTAGATCGTTTTCTTTTCCTCATTTACCTCTAAAGGCTTCTCGGGGTAGAATTCAAATCTAACTGTGGGATCTAAAATAGTCTAAATACTTTCCCTTCTTTGAAAGCAGCAATGTATCCTCTTTGGACCACCATGAGTTCATGAATCTTGCCTCTTCAAATATATTGCTAACATGCAACAGATTTCGTACTGTCTTGAGTTTCGGAGTGCTTCGCCGCGGGTACAGAAGCCATGCACATGAGCAAGAAGTGTTTCCATGTCACTGAGGTTTCACCTAGAGTGGTAATCTTAGTGACTTCTTCCCGGCTCGGCTCTTGGTCTTGACACATGAAAGTAATTTTAAGACTCTTCTTCCATTCTGAACTTCATAGTCCTAGGTGAGCGAATTGGTACGTTGGTTCGATATTCCCCTTCTTCAGGTGTCATGGTCCCCTGAACGTCGGGTATGATTATGGTGAAGACGTTCCTGTCTCCAGTTCTTCAGTTGTGCGAATCCATAACCACGTTTTTAAATTTTGAGGCCAGGTCATTTGTCTTCTAGCACGTCTTCGTCTGCCTCCTATCATGTCTTTCAGTATTAGGTGAAGCACTGATAATTTTGGCCTGTAAGCGCACGTCTTAAATAGGAACCTTTTCTGCATTTGATGACAGACAAAAGCTGAAGTTCACCATTTCCTCTTGTTCCTATCGTTAGATATTAAGCCAATGAATTGCAATGGAACAAACTCAGTTCCACATTATATCTGAAGTGTGATGTATGAACAACAGTCGCTCAATGAAAGAATAAACGCATGGTGTTATGTAAGTTCCTCACAGGAATAGTTTTCTCAGAAACAAATACACTACATATGATGTTTCGTGTGGCTATACACAGTCTTTGTGCCTATATGGGAGGTGAATTATATCGTGATAAATTTTAAAATAAATCTAATAAAGGGGAGCGAGTTGCATACAATACCATGCACTCATTCCTTGTTTGAACGACTATAAATTAATTTTCAGGAAATTAAGGAAGTAAATTTGAAACCAAGAAACGAGGCTTAGAATCAGTCGTCCTGTTCGTTATGAATATGACTATATTTTTTTAATCTTCACTAGCGAAATATTGAACGATCATTCTTGACTTCGCTTACAATAAATGTTATGTTGTTCTAATGAACGTAAGAGTAAGTAATCGTTCCATATTAGCTCCATAACGCCTCAGATAGAGCTGGCGGTCAAGGACTAATTATCTACTAGATACCGGAGGGTAGTGCAGTGGCTGGGCAATGGTCATGGGTTCCAAAGATATTAACTAGGAGGGCGGGAAGGGATAGGGACGGCTGCCACCCGCTGGCTGCCTGTGTATTGATTCTTGGGACTGCCAGCTGCTCTTACTAAGCTGCACTTAGCCAAATCCCTATATGAATTGCAACGGAGTCGTAAATAATCATTTGAATGTTAGTTTAGCGTAAAGTATGATTCAGATAAGACTTCAAGAAAAGGAACTTACAACTGCAAGAATGCGACGCATTTTGTACGTTAGATTCAAAACATCTAAATAGGAATTTGTATAAGTTATTTTTTAAGAGTGAGTCTACAAAGAAGAATAATGGAGTTTCGTAATTCACTCCGCATCCTTTTCTAGCCCTACATAGAGGGAGCTTGTCAGGCGATACACACGTTAATGATCACAAAGGTGTAACACTAAATAAATGACGACAGCTCTTGGATGATTTCTACTGACCTTAGAGAGTTCACATGCGCTGTAGATCGGATGCTACAAAATGAAATTAATTTTGGATTTGAAGTGATGGTGGGATGACACTTTCCATTTTAAAATCGAACTTAAGTGTTACTACTGCATTCAAATAAAATTTCATTCACGATCGTCGACGGGTGACTTCTCAACTTAAAAGTAACTCTAACTTTAATGTAATTGTCAGTATTTATTATCAGTGAATACGCCCCGCCAGTTTCACCTAATTATAGGTTACGTCACCTCTACCATATAAAACCACAATATATACTTACAATCGATATATGGGCAAGAGTCTTGTATCATTACGTCATCGTTGGTGTCGTGATCATAAACTCGCGGCATACTGTTTTATTTGGAATCCGAGCCGCAGAGACACGACGTTTCTTTTAAAACCTACATGCATTCACCGGAACTCGAACCACAGACACCTTGGCCGGAAGTCGGTGATAATACAACTTGATTATTACGCTCAAATATACAAACAATATAAATGAAAGACGGTTTGGAGTGATCTATAAAGGTGTAAAAATGAAAATAGACGTGAATTAATGAAGCACTTTGAGGCATCTTAGGAAATTAAAACTTGGTACCATAGAAGATGACCTCAGAATCCCTAGAAAAATCGAAAATTCCTAAAATTCTCAGAGGAGGCCAGGCTGGAGATTTCAAAATTGGGGAACAGCACAAGATTGCAAGTGTAAGCATTTCTTTCACCCAGTGGGATATATTTTTGCAAAGGGATGACAAGGATGGTGGACGCAAATTACAGGAAAATTCCGAGAAGTTTAAATATTTAACTTTATATCCTCGAAAAATATCGAAATATGGATAGCACAATCACCATCAAATGTTTCCGGATATTTCCATGCAGAAATTGCTTGTCATTGGCATTACTACCGAAGGTTGTTGAATAATAACACCATAAACAAACACATGATGTAAGTTCATTAAGGACTTGATTTGCGTACACAAGTGCTGCCCAGTCAGATGACCTGTAGGTATTGAAGTGACGATATCCTTAGTCCCATTCCTTTGCCTTCACTACGGACCCACTCTCTCCCATATCATACAGATCCTCGTCGGTCTAACAAGGATGAGTGAACACGTGTTCCAGGACTCAGCCCAGAATTAATATATAATTGGATTGGCCCAGAATCGAACACTGGTTTTGGGTAAGAGTCAGTCATGCAGGTCCTATACTAAGAGTTGTCAATAATAATAATAATAATAATAATAATAATAATAATAATAATAATAATAATAATAATAATAATAATAATAATCGCAGGGGAATTTGCAGTAAATTGCATGTTGCCTTCAGAAATGTATACAAAGTGCCATGGCTCTATTGACACGTTTAATTCGACATGTTAAAATGATATCGTACGAAAGCGCGTGCCAGTAACTTGAAATATGATGAAGCTGAACGAAGTCGAGAGAGAATGATGATGATTTCCGAATTTATTGTTCAATGCAGTTCCTAGTCCGAAGTTGTGCGAAGTTCTCCATGGTTCTGAAATTGCATATTGTATCTCTGATCACTCTCGTGGAGCTCTGACATTGACGATACATCCCTTAATATATGTCCTATCGAAAAGAGTAAAATGGCTGTTTAGTTTTTCCCGTTTTCCAACTTCATGTGGCATGCTCATTATTCGTCGTTCAATAAATACGCTTGGCGTAAAGGAACGGAAATAAAATATTCTTTGTTTGTTAAATAGCCCTGCAGTATTTTGGTATACCTAATGTTAACGAAAATATTTGAGAATAATCTTCCTATAAAAACCAACTCATCTTCCTATAAATAACAACTCCATCATATGCACCTGATAACACAATCCTGAGTGAGTAGAATGCAAATGCGTAGTTTGGTTAAAATAAGTCTAGCAGTTTTCCCCTTTAGGAATATACAAACAGATAGATGAACAGACAAACATACAGACACCAAAGGGAAAAGTTCTACCTCATGGTAACTCGGTGTTCATTTTTCTCTTACACTATTGATTATAAATGTAAAGTCTGTAGACTAAAACCATGTGAAACGCCCCTTCATTTCATATTGTTGTACATAATTTCCCTTATTCAAATGATGGAGAAAATGACTATTTTCTACGGGCTTCATGCTTTACAGCCAATGACGGACACACTCGCAGGTATACAGTTATTTGAAGGATCCCTAACAGAAGAAAATCATAGGATGCATCATATTTCTCCCGGCTTTAAATGATATGCTTATCGAAGCACGCTCCTGGATGAGTAGACTCTAGATATGAAGTTTGGTCAAGATATAACCACATATAACAAGTCTATTTAGTGATTTATAAACCATATGAATATTGAATCGTGCTCCTGGATATTAAGTTTGATCGACATCAAGAGTGTAAGAGAAAATGGAGAAAACTCTAACCTTCGTATCAACCCCCAGTCTATTCAGTGATTTTTAAATTATATGCATATCATAACCTGCTCCTGGATGAGTAGCCTCTAAATATGAAGTTTGCTGAAGATATAATCAATAGTGTAAGAGAAAATAGAAAAGAACTATTCTGGTCTTCGTAAAGAACCCCAGTCATTTCAGTGATTTTTGAACGGTATGCATATCTATACCTGTGCTTGGATGAGTAGACTCTAAATATGAAGTTTGATCTAGATATATTCAATAGCGTCAGAGAAAATTGAAAATAACTCTTCGTATCTTCCGATAAACCTCCAGTCTGTTCAGTGATTGTTAAATGATATGCATATGGAAACCTACTCTTGAAGGAGTGTATCCTAAATATGAAGTTTGATCGAGATATATTCAATAGTGTAGGAGAAAATTGAAAAATACTCTTCTGGTCTTCCAGTAAACCCCCAGTCTATTCGGTGAGTTTTAAATGATATGCATATCGAAACCTTCTTCTGAATGAGTAGACTCTAAATGTGAAGTTTGTTCGAGATTTATTCAGCCGTTCACCCATGATGTTGGAACAAATAAACAAACAAACAGACACGAAAGCAAAAAATTACTGATACGACCTTCAATTGACCTGAAACGGGTAAATATACCGAATTTGGCGAAAAAAATGACATTATAGACAACGAACCCCCTAGAATATCATTTATAATATAAAGAGAGAGTGGCCCCCGTAGAGGCCTGGTGCAGGTTTTTGAGTTGACACTCTATAGGTTACCTGCACGTCTGTAAGTATGAGGTCCCATCGAAGATAAATTTATTCTAATGCTGAAGACGGCACAAAAACCCAACCACCGAGCCACAGGAGTTAACGAATGAAAGTTCAAGCACCCAACCAGGCCGGGAATCAGTTACGGAACCCCATGAACACAAGGCTAGCATGCCAACTACTTATCCTTGGAGCCGGATATAATATTAACAATACTAATAATAGTAATAACAGTAATGTGTTACTCCCTTTCTATTGTCATAATTTTGAGATAAATTATAGACAGAAGATGTGAATCTGTATAGAAATCTATTAAACAGGTCTCTCACTTTTCAATTTCAACTGACTATCAGGATTCGAACCTGCAACCTTGGGCAGAAATAGTAAATTACTCAAGTGAACACAATCCCGCATGAAAATTAAAGGAGATTTTGTTACAGCAATTCTTTCGAATATGACTTTGTTGCTTTTACGTGTAAAATATTTACTGTAAATTTTTATACGGGAAATTGGTTCAAAAATGGTCGCTACTTACAACACTAGTCAACAAATATTGACTTCCTAGTGATAACAATTTCGTGTGGCTATTCCTAGCCGAGTACAGCCCTTGTAAGGCAGACCCTGCGATGAGGGTGGGCGGCATCTGCCATTTGTAGGTAACTGCGTGTTATTGTGGTGAAGGATAGTGTTTTGTGTGGTGTGTGAGTTGCAAGTATGTTGGGGACAGAACAAACACCCAGCTCCTGAGCCATTGGAATTAACCAATGAAGGTTAAAATCACTGACCCGACCTACTTTTCTTCAGCACAAATCTCACATGGAGTGACCGGTATTTGAACCACGGCACCTAGCGGTGAGTGGCCGGCGCACTGCCAGCTGAGCCACGGAGGCTCACAATTTCTTCGATTATCACATAAAAATTACCGTTACTGAACTAATCATTTAAATACTCATAGCATGTTGTAACGAATTTACATACTCTTTTAGTTTTGTAATGTCCGACTCGTTGGCTGAATGGTCAGCGTACTGGCCTTCGGTTCAGAGGGTCCCGGGTTCGATTCCAGGCTAGGTCGGGGATTTGAACCTTCATTGGTTAATTCCAGTGCCTCGGGGGCTGGGTATTTGTGCTGTCCACAACATCCTTGCAACTCACACACCACACTTAACACTATCCTCCACCACAATGACACGCATTTACCTACACATGGCAGATGCCGCCCACTCTCTTCGGAGGGTCTGCCTTACAAGAGTTGCACCGGGCTAGAAATAGCCACACGAAAAGAAAGTTGTGTAATTTCAACGTAGAGTTCATGACTTTGTTAAAACATTTAATAGACATTGCTTTATTTTATTATTCTTATAGCGTGTAAACACGAACTTACGTATTTAGTGAGTTTTTTAAAGAACGTTCTATAGCTATCCTTTGTTACGGTAATAATGAACCTTTGGAACATTCCCTTACTTTTCTGCCAAGGAGCAACTAGTTACCGAGCATTTAATTCCATGTAACTGTAAAGGTTGCGTGAGTCTTGGATCTGATAACTTGTCTTTCCAGATAAAATGTTTCTATTTGCTACAACAACACACGATATCACTTGCAACACGCAGCGAAACTCATCCACCTTTAATTAAATTGTTCCCTCTAGAGAACTTGTTCAGAATAGTTTCAGTCCAGGCTCTTACTTTTACTATTACACGCTCATATCTACATTACGATCACAGAATGAGTCTATTGCTAACAACAGACAACTTGTTCACATTCCACTCTTTGTACGGGGTAAATTTGAAATTCGTTCGGATATCTTTCTAGAAAACTAAAAATTTTGTCCAGTTAGAAAGAATTGACCGACCCCGTGGCTGAATGCTAAGCGTCCAAAGGACTCTGATTTCGATTCTGGACGGGTCTAGAGAATCTTGTGGAATTAATTCCATAGGCTCGGGAACTGGGTGTTTATGATGTTTCCAACATTCCTGCGACTCACACATCGTTATCCTTCACCACATTGACACACAATTTCCCATACATGGCACCCTTGTTGAAAAGTCTGCTTAAGGGCTGCAACAGGTCAAAATTAGCCAGACGAAATTATTATTATTATTATTATTATTATTATTATTATTATTATTATTATTATTATTATTATTATTATTATTATTATTATTATTAGCCTTCAGTTCAGAGTATCTTGGTTTCGATTCTACCCCACGGGTTGGCGTTCAGTTTAGGAGCGTGCAGCTATCAGCTTGCATCTGAGAGGTAGTTGGTTCGAACCCCACTGCCGGTAGCCCTGAAAATTGTTTCCGTGGTTTCATATTTTCACACCAGATAAATGCTGGGGCTGTACCTTAATTAAGGCCACGGCCGATTACTTCCCACTTCTAGGCCGTTCCCATCCCACCGTCGCCATAAGAACTATCTATCGGTGTGACTTACAGCAAATTTTTAAAAAAAATATCGATTCTCGGTCGGGTCAAGGATTTTAACTACGTCTCGTTAATTTCTCTGTTTCTGGGACTGGATCCATGCGTCTTTTCTTAGTGCACACCTTTTCATATAACTTACGTAGATCAAAACACCGCACTACCAAGTACCTCAGAAACACACAATAGTGGCGTCAGGAAGAGCATATGACTGTAAAAGAGACGACACTGTTATCACCAAAGCATGGCGAATGTGGCAGAAGAAGAAAGAAGGAGTATTTTCCTTTAGGGGCAGAAGTTTCCAATAAAAAAAGACGAGGGAAAATGAGTCTCCGTACAATCTGCGTCCGACGTGAAGTCGCGGCAGCTTGTAGGTATGGCACGAGTAAAAGATACTACAGTCTAAGCTACAAACATTCGTCGTGAAGACTGTGCGAGCTGTCTGAAACAGATGCATGTTCATTATTAAACCATTCATTATACAGTACTTACGTTCGCTGAATAGTAAGCGTTGAGGCCTTCAGTTCGGAGGGTCCCCGAACGAAATGGAATTCAATAGGAAGAAATTAGAACTGGCTGATTCAGCAAAGAGAATGCCTATGGATGTGTTATGAGTTAATAATATTCGGGTAATGGGAGATAACGAGAAAGTAATAATAATAATGTTATTTGCTTTACGTCCCACTAACTACTCTTTTACGGTTTTTGGAGACGCCGAGGTGCCGGAATGTAGTCCCGCAGGAGTTCTCTTACGTGCCAGTAAATCTACCGACACGAGGCTGACGTATTTCAGCACCTTCAAATACCACCGGACTGAGCCAGGATCGAACCTGCCAAGTTGGGGTCAGAAGGCCAGCGCCTCAACCGTCTGAGTCACTCAGCCCGGCATATAATAATAATAATAATAATAATAATAATAATAATAATAACGAGATAGGGATACTGAAGTATCCTTAACAGATGTTAAAAAGGGGAGGGAAGAGTGTGGGGTAGGACTGTCCGTCAAGAACGCAATGTAGTTTCTGTTAGGCACGTAACTGATCGAATTATCTGGAAGATTTAGCTTTGGAGGAATTAGGACAAGAATTACCTCCGTCTGCTCACCATGTGAGGTTGCAGATGAGAATGAAGTTGACAAGCTTTATGAAACACTAAGTGACATCGCAGTCAGGATTGGATAGCGCTAATTACAGCTTTCAGTGTGAGAGTAGGTATTTTAACTGAAGGATACGAAAACGTGATAGGTAAATGAGGGGAAGACATGAAAGGTAATTGGAATGAGACGTGTTTACCGGACTTCTGTGCTTGTATGGGATACATTATTCAAGAATAGGGCACGTGGGAGGGCAGAGACATAGAATCCATACTGGACTCCATCATAACCGACTTGGAATTCAGAAAATATGTTAGGAATGTGAGGATATTTTGATGATATAGACCAATATCTGACCTGTAGTGAACTAAGTAACTGTAGATCTAGGATAGAGACAGTGAAATCTGACTGCATAGAAAATCTCCGAGGCGAGGAAATTTGAATTACTTGGATACGATTAGTGAAGAGCTCCAAGAAATAGACAGTAAATAGGTTCAGGATATAGAAAGAGAATGGATGACATACAGGGATGCTGTAGTACAAACGGCAAGGGAATGCCTAGGAACAACTGTGTTAAGATGGAGAAAAGTGGACATCTTGGTGGAATGATGAAGTGAGAGCAGCTTGTAGACCTAAAAATGAAGGCGTATGAGAAATGACTCCAGACAAGGACTGACGCAGAGAGAGAATTTTTATGTAGATGATAGAAACAGATCGAAATAAAAAATTGTTAAACCCAAGATTTCGGTAATAAGCTGCAAAGGCTAGGTCAATCGGCAGGGAGACATCCTTGGACTGTAATAAAGTATCCTAGAAAAGGATTGAAATAGGATATTAATAGTGCTATGGATAAATCAGGTGAGCGGACAATAGATCCCAGGGAATCATTGGACAGGTGGAAGGAATATTTTGAAAATCTTCTCAACGTAAAAGGAAATCTTTCTGGTGATGTCGCTGATGTTGGCGAAATTGCACTTGGGGAAGTGGAAAAAAAATTGGTAAACAAACTACATTATCCTAAACTAACAGGTATAGATGAAACCAGGCCTGAAATGGTGATAGTGCGATGGCAGGGCTGAATTGGCTTCATAGAGTAATAAGATTAGCGGGGAATATCGGTGAAGGACATTCTGACTCAACGAAAGTAGTAACTGTACCTATCTATGAGCAAGGATGTAGGAAGGATTACAACAAATATCGAGTTATTCTCTTGACCACTATACCAGGCATGCTGTTCAGTGGCATTTGGGAAGGCATGGTGCGATCAGTGGTTCAGAGAAAGTTGGATTGTAACCGGTGAGGTTTCAGACAACAGAGCGGCTGTCAATATCATATTTTCAGTATGCGTCAGGTAACTGAAAAATATTACTAGAGGAATAGACAATTGTGCTTATGTTTTGTAGTTCTAGAAATGGTATTTTGACAGAATACTGAGGGAAAAGTTGTTGGGCGTACTAATGGGGGACTGTGGAATCAAGTGCGGATTAATAAAAACAGTCAAAGTCATTTACGTTCACAATTTGGCTGCGGTGAGAATTGATGGTAAAATGAGTTCTTTATTCAAGATACTAACAGGGGTTATAAAAAACTGAAAACTCTCACCTTTGTTGCTCATACTTGACAAGGATCACCTACCGAAAGGCAGAGAGGGATTCAGTTAGGTGGAAATGTAGTAAGCAGATTGGCCTATGCCGAGACGACTTGGTCAAAATGGCAGACTGTGCTGAAAGCCTTCAGTCTAATATCTTGGAACTTTAAAATAGGCGCAACGAGTATGGTATGAAAATTTAAGAAAGAAATCAGCTCCTGGACTATTCTATCTTCACACAGTTCTGCTTTCAGACTACCTCTGGTTTACGTATGTGAAAGCTGGGTGGACTCAGGATATCTTATTCATAAGTTGGAAGTAACAGACATGAACGTAGCGAGAATGTTCGCTAGATCAAACAGATTAGAACAATGGCAGGGGGATAATGCGGAGATACAGGCTAAGTTAAGAATGAACTCAACTGATGAAAGTGTACGCATAACCGGCTTTGGTGGTAGCGTCATGTGAGGTGAATGGAGGAGGATAGGTTACCTAGGAGAATAATAGACTCGTTCTTGGAGGGTAAGAGACGTGGAGGGAGACCGAGACGACTATGGTTAGACTCAGTTTCTAATGATTTAAAGCTAAGAGTTATAGAACTAAATGTGGTCACAGAGCTAGTTACAAAATAGAGGATTGTAGCTGCGTTTTCTTACTTCAAAGATATTTTCGGACTGAACACTGTAAGGTATAACAGTCTATAATGATGTTTGTATGCATGTGTGTACTGTGTGATATCGGCCAAAGTAATAGTTCGATGTGTGTTGGAACTTACACAATACTGGATAAAATAATATTTATTTCATCCAGGTAAAAACGTTGTAGGGGCTGCCTGGCCGAGGCGGTAAAAGCGTGCTCGGTTCACCCGGAAGGACGTGGGTTCGAATCCCCGTCAGGAAGTAGTAAAATTTAAGAAATGAGATTTCCACTTCCGGAGGTGCATATGGCCCTGAGGTTCACACAGCCTACACCAAAAATGAGTACCAGGTTAATTCCTGGGGGTAAAGGCGGCCGGGCGTAGAGCTAACCACTCTACCCCATCACGTGCCGCGGTTAACAATGGTGGAAGCCTTTACCTTCCACTCCTCCAAGGGCCTTCATGGCCTGTACGGAGGTGTCACACAAAAAAACGTTGTATGGCTGCAATCAAGTCTTAGATTTGATGCGTGTATAAATAACCAACAACAATAACTCTAACGACTCCGTTCTTAAAATAATATTGTAACTCATGTCTAGCATTATTTAGATGGGAGACAGTAATTATAGGCTACACTTCCTACGAGATAGAATGATTTTGACAGACGTTAAATATTATAAGTTACGTATTCCAACCAGTTTGTGAATTTATTTTGTTTAAAGCCTAATTTTCATTCAGTAGGGGCCCAGCTATGGTAGAGCTTGTTATATCTCACTTTATGAACGATTGGAGTAATGCAGGAATTATCACCAAGGTTGAATTTTCCAGTTACAGTGAGACAAAGTGTTATGATAGGAAGTGAAGTATTCTCTGCCATGAAGATGTCGTTTTGGCTATGGGAGCTCGAGTATTTTGTGATGGGACTGATAGACGTCGTGTAAGTCCTATGCTCTTTGTAGTATTTCCAGGCATTGTACAATTCGTACGTTAAATTGCGGTACCGCTAGGCATTGTATAAGTTATGTTTTCATCGAAGATTTATCCCTGAGTTGGACGTTGATATTGGAATACAGTATATGGGATTGGTAGGCATTGTGAAAAGTCCTAGGTTCATTGATGATTACTCCCCAAGTTAGATGTTGTTGTGGTTGAATATTCTAGTTGTACTTCCTGTTAAAACTATAGTCAACAACACCACCATCGTCGGTTGAATATTTCCATGATACTGAAGTTGGACTTGTCATAGAATGATCGTAAGTGCTCTACAACCTGTTGATATTGGAACAAGGTACATGATGACATATCGTTACAGTAAAAGTCTCTGTTTATTTTTCTATTGGCTTTACGTCGTACTGACAGTGATAGGTCTTATGGCGACGATGGGAGAGGAAAGGGCTAGGACTGGGAAGGAATCGGTCGTGGCCTTAATTAAGGTACAGCCCCAGCATTTGCCTGGTGTGAAAATGGGAAACCACAGAAAATCATATTCAGGGCTGCCGACAGTGGGGTTCGAACCCACTATCTCCCGAATACTGGATACTGGCCGCACTTAAGCGACTGCAGCTATCGAGCTCGGTGAGTAAAAGTGCAAGAAGAGTTGTAATATATATATATATATATATATATATATATATATATATTTCAACGAAAACCATGGTTCATGTGCTTTCTAAATGTTGATCTGTACAGGAAAGTGGAGTGGAAAGCAACAGGTTGCAACTGAACCATCTCATCTAAATAATAAAGCCACTATAATAATATATCAATATATGTTTGTTTGTTTGTTTCATCATCTTATTTTCCACGCCCGTTAACTTTCTATGGTAATAAATTTATTTAAAAGTAGAAATCACGTAAGTTTTCCTGTAAAGTAGATATGTACGTATAATTTTCCTTCTTACGTATCCATCAAGATAAAAGGGTAACCAATCACACCCGATAACTACATGCGCTATGAAACATTCATCCCTCCGACTGAGCAGCACGTTAGGAAGACCCCACAGGTGCACAGAATACTGCGAAATTATTAGGTTGACTGAAGTCTCACACACCGTGTGAATTTGTAAAAAGCCTTCTCTATCTACTGATCTTAAACAAGCAGCAACAGCAGTAGCAGCACCAGCAGCAGCAGCAGCAGCAAAAATGTGATCTTAGAACAAGTTTGTAAAAGGCCTCCTTGCAGAGGTATCTTCAAATAAACTTACGATGTTATTATCATCATGAATATTATTAATACGATTATTTTTTTCTCTTTGCAAAATAAATGCATCCGGAATTAAAATAATTTGTTCTGAAGGTTTCCAACAATATTTTAATGTTTCGCTGTTTGTAAATACATTTTATTAATGTTATATTAAGTTTTAGCAGGGATGGACTTCAAGTAGAAATGCATTAGTTACTGTCAACATTTCACTGTCTCTGAGACGTGACATCCATTAAGGCGGAGAATAAGTTTTGAATTTTTTCGGAAGTAAAATTTATGAACTTTTACTAATATTCTAAAGTGAATTTCTCAATACTAACTTTTGAACTGTTGATGTTTACTTTCTTGATTCTTCTTTGTAGCTATTTACCATTTTCTTTCATTTATAAGTTCATTTATTAGAGTTTCTACCTTCAGACTTCCGATCAACCAAACATAGCTAATGCCAATAATTTGACAGTTTATGTTGTTCAATGTAAGTCAAGTTCATGTTGAACACAAGAACTAAGAGGTGAACTCTACGAAATTATATACTCTTTATATTGCAAATACGTATAATAGGCAAATTAACTCATTTTCAGAAACATTATGATTACATTATAATAGTAACTTTTGCTAGCCTTTGCAATTAATGTGCAAATTGTGTTATCCACAAAAATAATCGAATAAATTAATTCACAAACACTGTTCGTATTCTAATGTGTATTTTATGTGTAATTTAATTAAAATGTTCCCCTTTCAACGAAATATATTGAACATTGAATTATAGAACCTCATTATTAGGTGTTCTATGACCATCATTAAAAATGGAATTAGTGACCTGAATAATTCATGAAAAATGTTTGTAATACACCAACAGGAAACGCTGCGCATTTAAATGACGTCGGTCTGGACTTCTACAATAGTAATGTGTATATAAATGTAAATGTTAGTTGAGAAATTTACGGGTTGTGTCTGATTCATTTTTGTTATTTTGTTCATTGTTTACAAATAAATGATATCTTTTGCGTTGAATAATAGAATGATTGTAATTACTTGGTACACTAAGTCCTGTGGGAAACGGTATGTTTCTGTGTGGATATGGTTTTCCCAGCTTTCATTCATTCTCTCACCCATTTCAGTTGAAACATAAATAAGATATTGAAGGTTTGATTTTAAATATCACTAATGTCAATGGTTAGTGATTTGAGAAATGCTAACAGTTTACCGAAGAGGAAACTCCTTATAAACACTACATCACAGAATCCGGACAAAGATCACACCTGCCATTTCCTAACAAGGCCAGGAAGTGTAGGAAGAAGTTTCCTCTATTGCAACTGGAGGGAGCAACAGGCAGATTGGCATTATTGCCATCGAACGAAGAAAGGATAGTGTTGTGATCTTGGATCAAACAATCAAATCTGAAGTGAGCTCTAGCTAGCCTGAGGAGATAGAGTGGGAAAAGAGAGCCATTTATTAGCCAACAATAGGATCTTTGAAACACTCCTACAGAATTTCTAGCCTTAAATTCGATGGAATCTTAATTGGTGCCAGAAGAACAATGCCAAATATTTTGTTCCAAAAACATCTGTGAAATATGGGGTTTCCTAATATCATCATCTTATAGGTATCAATATTAGCAGTCAAGGAGTCACTTCAAATTATTCGCAATCAATTTTACCACCCGATTTAACAACAACTGTTCATTATTTTTTCAACACTTTGATATGGTATACTTTGTTCGGCAACCATACATTGGGAAGTTATAAAATAAATAAATAAATAAATAAATAAATAAACTGTCCATTAACATCAAAACTATCATAGGATTATGTTAGCTCTCCCTGTGGACAAGAGGTCGGCTTACGTGCCGAGTAGTTCAAACGCGCTAGAGGTTGCAGGAATTTTACGTGGCAAGAAGAGATCCATTCATCAATCTCTGATGAAAGATGTCATGTAACAGATCTTTAGTTCCATAATTGGTGTTTACTCACAAAATAAACTGAAACCCTCCGATAGGTCTCCCGAAAAAATTATTATTTCTCAGTCAACTTGTGGGGTAAAACCGAAATTGACACACGTATGTCCTAGGTGGTGCGAGTTCAAGAATGTTGCACACTGTAACTCATGCCATACGATTATTATTATTATTATTATTATTATTATTATTATTATTATCCACACCTGTCGAGTCATGGGAGCAAATTGTGTACCACATGCAGATTTGGCTGTTTTACGATCAGATGCCCTTCTTGACACCAAACCTATGCTTTTCTGATTAAAGACCCAACGAAGAAAGTGCCAGGTTTCGATCTTCCTCGACATGAGTGGTCAGAACTCAACCGTTTCAGAACAGGCCACGGCAGGTGCCGATATATGATGAAAAAGTGGGGATATTGTGAAAGTGCTGCGTGTGAGTGTGGTGCTGAGAAGCAGACATTGCTTCATGTTGTTGAGAGCTGTCCACTGTCAGCATTTAAGGACGGTTTACGGACTCTGCATGAATTGACAGCAAGTGCAGTGGACTGGTTGCCGAAGCTGGACATTCTAGTATAATTACCTCTATATTTTAATTTGTACGTTTATTGTATACTTTTACAGATTATGCTTGTAAATGCCATATGATGATAATAATAATAATAATAATAATAATAATAATAATAATAATAATAATAATAATAATAATAATAATAATAATAACCTATACGGAGGGATATAATCACTATTGCGTATTTCTGTGGTGGTTGGTAGTGTGGTGTGTTGTCTGAATGTGAAGAGGAGAGTGAAGGTACAAACACAAATACCCATTTCCCGAGCTAAGAGAATTAATCAGACACAATTGAAATCACCGACCAAGCTGAGACTCGACATTATTATTATTATTATTATTATTATTATTATTATTATTATTATTATTATTATTATTATTAATTAAGTGAAGTAAATTACAAAACTTTCATTTGAGTAGTTATTTACAGCAATGTATGAAGTGGAGTTAAATTATGTCTATGAAACAGGAAAGTTCATTTCCTTTTTACAAGTTGCTTTACATCGCACCGCCACAGATAGGTCTAATGGCGACGATGGGATAGGAAAGGGGTAGAAGTGGGAAGGAATAAACCGTGGCCTTAATTAAGGTATAGACCCAGCGTTTATCTTGTGTGGAAGTGGGAACGACGGTAAACCATCTTAGGGTTAGCAGATATTGGGGTTCGGACCCACTATATAGCGAATGCAAGCTCGCTGCTGCGCACGCCTGACCACTCGGCTAACTCTCTCGGTAAAGCAGGAAAGATTTCGCTTTCCAGTACTTGGGAGAATCTTGCGGTTCGTTGACTTTTTGTGTACCCTTGTAAGTTGTCACATAACCTGTTGGTACGGGGCGAGTTGACCGTGCGGTTAGGGGCGCACGGCTGTGAGCTTGCATCCGGGAGATAGTGGGTTCGAATCCCACTGTCAGCAGCCCTAAAGGTGGTTTTCCGTGGTTTCACATTTTCAAACAAGGCAAATGCTGGGGCTGTACCTTAATTAAGCCCACGGCCGCTTCCTTCCAACTCCTAGGCCTTTCCTATCCCATCGTCGCCATAAGACCTATCTGTGTCGGTGCGGCGTAAACCCACTAGCATAAAAAATAACCTGTATTATTGTAGTAAATAGAGTAAAAATGTATTTTCAGTTAATTCTGCAGCACTTCATCAACGTAGAGATACTCCGTCGTGCTGCTCTTTGCTAGACTGCAAACACATATATCTTTGGTCAGATAAATATATAAATGTAATCAAATAAATAAATACATAAATAATAATAATAATAATAATAATAATAATAATAATAATAATAATAATAATAATAATAATAATAATAATAATAATAATAATGAAGTAGACCACCATCAAATGTTGAATCAAACACGTTATCTTTAAAAAAAAGTAAACAACAGTATTTCCAGCAATGTAGCCCTATAAAGTGGAATTAAGTCTATGAATTATGTCTATGACACAGGAACGTTTAAAGCAAATACATGGATGACTGAAGATGAAGATGACAACCTTATTAATGATAAGGAAAATCCGGTACAGATGTCGCTCCGGGACAGATGCCGCATCAACGAGGTAGAATGACATAGAGAGGCGGAAGTGCAGCCCAGCTGAAGCTAATTGAACATACGTCCGCCATGTTTCCAGTGGTCACATAAGCAAGGGGACGTGGTTCTCGAATGACGAAAAATGCTGAAATTACGCATTATAGAATAACTGGTGCAAAATTAAAGACCGTTAGCCGAAAGTTTACATACGAATAGGCCACAAAATCAGGAAATTGCATGGCTGTTATGGTAAATTGCAAAAAAAAAAAAAAAAAAAAAAAGAAAGAAAGAAATAACCGTGGACATAAATTAGGATATTTATGACAGAAATCCTTAAAACGAAACGGACCTGCGATAGGTTACGACCTGATTCTGATCAAAGTTTTAGCGTATTGCATTTTCGTGAGTGTGCGGCTCCATGGCTAAATGGTTAGCGTGCTGGCCTTTGGTCCTGAGGGTACCAGATTCGATTCCTGGCCGGTCCGGGGATTTTAACCTTCATTGGTTAATTCCGATGGCTCGGGGGCTGTGTGTGTGTGACGTCTTCAGCATTAGAATTCATCATAGGTAGGGTCCTATTCTCATAGACGTGAAGGTCACCTGTACGGTGTCGGCTCGAAAGACCTTCACCAGGCCTCTTCGGAGGCCACTCGCCATTATTATTATTATTATTATTATTATTATTATTATTATTATTATTATTATTATTATTATTATTATTATGGTATTTTTATGGTATTTCCGGAAAAGGTACTGAAAGTGATCTGGGAGGATGGCATGCGTAATTTGCATTCAGTATGTAATATAGTGTGGAAAACTGGTGAATGGCCCAAGGACTGGACAACATCTGTAAAAATTCAGTTACCGTACTATTGCATTAATTTCCCATGCAAGCAAAGTCCTGATCTACATAATAAATCAACGCCTAAAACTGTTCCTGAAATCTCAGATATCCGTGGAACAAGCAGGCTTTGTCACAGGTAACGGAACACGAGCGTCAATCCTGAACATGAGGCAGTCAATTGAGAAAAGTCGTGAGTTTTGTATCTCCGTCTGTCCTTGCTTCCTTGACTACAGGAAGGCCTTTGTGCGACAAGTTGTGGCAGGTGCTACAGGAATTCGGAGTTCCACTGCATTTAATATAGTTATTGAATGATCTCTAAGAAAAATGCAGGAACCATAAATGTGGATGGTGATCTCTCAGACATTTTCATTGCGACAACTGGAGTGAGGCAAGGTCGTATAGTATCACATCAACTCTACAACATATATGCAGAGTGTGTCTTTAAGAGAGCTGGAATGGTGCAATCTCGACTGGCGGCAGAAAAATTAGTAACTTGTACTTTGCAGATGATACTTGCCTTATTGCTAGAAGTGAACAAGAACTTACTGAGCTGTTTACAAGGGTGAGGAATATTAGTCTCCACTATGGTCTAAGTATGTAAAAGACCAAACTAATCGTAGTTGATCGGTTTACAGGATATCTACAGATAGTAAAGTAATGTGTGTGTCTGGGGCCAGTCATCAATGTCACGGGAAGCTGTGAAAAAGACATCAAAACACGCAGTGTCCTAAGTCGAGCTGCAATGGTTAAACCTAGAACTCCTGACAGAAGTCTCTCAGATTCACCTCGTTGTATTTTGTATTGTTTACTCTTTTCTTTCCTTTGCAGGAAATTCTCCGTCTATTTATGCTCATGAATAGCATGTTTTATAACAATGGTTTCGTTTGTTATTGTATTACTCATTCTTCATTATTACAGTACGCGCTTTATTTTCACATTCTTACGCTGACACCCAGACTGAGTCTAATGGACTCGTAAGTATTGTCTGGCCCATCTAGAATACATCGGCAGTATTCTGTTGGCTGTTCTTTTGCGATAATGTACTCGTTTCTATCGTAACAGTACCGGTACCAAGTAAACTGGCTCTTACAAGTAACCATTCATTCAAAATGAGTAAGAGGAAGCTTACAGAATCTGAAATCGGTGTGATTTTAGAGTGAGGATGATTCGAGTGAAGATGTTTTCAGTGAAGATGAATCAGACAGATTATATACCAGAAAGTGATGAAAATGGCAGTGATGAGGAGGATAATGTCAATGTAGTGAGTGAAATAAATGATATGTGTGAAGTTGTTGGTACTGATCTTAGTGATACTGATAGTACACTTCAACCAACGGACAGTGTGTATTTGGAAGAAATGGCTGTGTCTGGAATGTGCACCTTACAGAACAAAGCAAGGTAAGGAAAGAGTGAAAAAGGAAATGGAAAATGTTGGAAAAATATTACAGTATTGAACTGAGAGCATTGATTGGACTACTCATCGCTGCAGGCCATTTGACAAACAACCTGTCTAACATCAGAATATTATGGAGCAAAAAATATGGACCACCAGTGTTTCGTGCAACAATGAGTCGTCAGAGATTTGAGGAACGGTTGATGTTTATGCGCTTTGATGTCAAGTATACAAGTAGTGAAAGAAGAAAGAAGGACAAATTTGCTGATTTCAGGGACATATCAGAAGCCATAAGTCACACTCTTGGGTAAAATTACCTTCCAGGGGAGAATTTTGCAGTGGATAAACAATTAGTTCCTTGCAGAGGACGTTGTGGATTCTGGCAATATATGAGGTCAAAGCCGGATAAATACGAATTATTTTTTTTAATTTGTGACTCTAAAGATTTATATCTATTGAGAAGATAGCCATACTTGGTAAAAGAAGGGGGCAAGAGAAGTACAAATGTTGGTTTCAATGTTGTCTCACAACTTAGTGTAAGATATTTATTAAATGTTAATTTATATAAAGGAACTAGGCAAAATTTAATGTTCGCCTTTCTTGGAAGTCACGGGAATATTACAATGGTTGTATATTTACATCATTGGATTTGTCAGATAATTTATTCCGCAATTGTCTAACAAATGTGGGTACCGTAAGGCAGAACAAGGCATTCATACCTAAAGAAATTTGGCCAAATAAGATCCGCGAGGAAAAATGTTTCGTGTTTGGATTCACTACTAAACATTCTTTAGTGTGCCTAAGAAAGTAAAATGCGTTGTACTTCTTCAAACAATGCATCACAGAGCAGATATCATCATTGAAGAGGATGAAAAGTCTTACATGATTCTTTACTACAATACACTATAAGGGAGCGCGGACTTGCTTCATCGTATGTCACAAACATACACGTGCAAGGGAAAGACCCGAAGGTGGCCTCCCGCATTGTTTATGAAGTGTACTGATGTGTGTGTGGAATTGCAGCATATGTAATTTTCTTGGAGAAAACTCCCACCTGGAATGTCAAGAAAAAGAAATATAAACGTCAGGTATTTCTTGCTGAACTAGCGGAGAATTTGATGGAACCCCGTATCAGCAGACGCCCGAAGTGAGAACTCCGTAAATCTGAAATTCATTGCAGTCAAAATATTGCAAATGGCACTCAGAGTTAAGTTTCTGTGATTTCAACATATGCAAGGAAGAAATGATGCTAAATATTACCCCCTATTTACCCGGCCTAACTCAACGAGCATACGAGAAATCCCAAGGTGGACCGTTCCTTTGCTAGCTGTCCCAATTTTACAGGCATTTAAAGGACAAGGGCTGACGACAGTACAAAAGAAACGATTTAAAAACAGGCTTGAAATTTATTTTAAGATATGCCCATATAAATAAAATTTAACAAAGTTATCCCTTGCTGAACGTTGCATGATTAACTCACGAATTTACAATTGCAAAATAAGTATACATAAATACATTCATATGCCTGGATTTTGCTGACGCTAACATATCTGGAATATTCTGCACAGGGATAAATAAGAAACAAATACCCTTATCTTCTGGCTGCACAAGAATTAAAAATGGAGGAACCCCTTCCTAATGACATCCATAAATGATCTTTGTACCATCTTGAAGCTGCATTATTTTAAACAAAATAATAAATGTCCACTTAATGCTCGTGGTGAATGACCACGCTCTCACTAAACCTAATCTGTACATTATTTTACAGAAAATCACTCTACCACATACTGATAATTTTACTTTGTTAAATTGATTTAAACCCCCTCAAAACTTCGCAGGCCACGTAATAAATATTTCATTAGAATAATAATCATAGTATATTTTTTAATGTATAATTCTTGAAATATAGGCTCTGTCTTAAATGAAGATAGTTTCTCAACTAACACAAGTTACGATTATTAATTAAAATATTTGAATAAAGAATTCCTCGGAAAATTATTCTGAATAATTATAGTAGATTATGGCATTACATAAAACTTTGATGAGCGTTATATCCATTTTAAGCTGCAATACTCTCCTTTACTTTGCTTGAACTTCCTTGTATTTAGAAAATTAATCGATCTTATTCAGTTCAAATTAATTAATCATGTTATCACTGCATTCATTCTGTCACTAATCTTTACCTTAAGAATACAATAAAAGTCCACAATAAACGAACAAAAGCACTGACAACGCTGGAATAATCTGGCCCACCGTGATGAACACGTGCTCAGATTAGAAACCACATTTCAAATAAATGACACTGAAAATTCTAACTACAATCACACTCATTCCATGCACTCAGGATAATAGAAATTAATTTACAAAGTTATATTCGAATCCTAGGCTTTATTTTTATCCATTCAATCAATGCTGATCTGCATTTAGGGCAGTTGCCCATGTGGCAGATTCCGTATCTGCCTTTTCTTAATATTATGGTGAGTAGAAGGTTGCATTGATGGATGACCTGCTATTAAATTCTATACTCTCAACACCTGACGTAACTTGTTATTGAACAAAAACTATCACTTAATTGAACGTTACTCTAATATTACAACGACGATATATTCCAAAATCATGATATTATTTAGAAGACTGGATAGAAGCAATAACTATGCACATGGTCTGGGTTAACATTGACTATCCAGTACTCGGGAGATAGTGGGTTCGAGCCACCGTGGTTTCCCATTTTCACACCAGGCAAATGCCGGGGCTGTACCTTAATTAAGGCCACGGCCGTTTCCTTCCACTCCCAAGGCCTTTCCTATCCCATCGTCGCAATACGACCTGTGTCGGGGTGACGTAAAACAAATAGCAAAAAAATTGACTATACTGTAGCACGTGGTCATTGAGTGTCTATTAATTATTATTATTATTATTATTATTATTATTATTATTATTATTATTATTATTATTATTATTATTATTATTATCATCATCATTCAAATGTTAAAATACATTTCAATATGTGCTCCACTTTCATCGGAACGCATTGCATATCATTACTAATGCTTCCAAAAATTATATAATTGCCGCAGCCATTCCTTTTTCCAGGTAAATACAACTACAGCTGAATATAACTTCACATATTCCACATGAAAAACTCTAACTTAATTTATCACTCACGACCATTGTATTTCCATCTAACCCGATTTCTAACTATTCATTCTTATGAGCATTGATTTTTAAGTCTACCATACACGTCTGAAATAAATATTTCTAGAAGATAACACAGTCTGCAATATCGCGTGGCAATGCAATGAATGAAACACAACCTAGAATTTATCCCACGATGTTCTATACGATTCAGAAATGATTCTTTTACATTCTCTTTTATCCGGGAGGGTAATGATTATTAAAGCCTTATTTTTAAAAATTGCACTGAAGTAAAAACATTTTTAGAAGACAATCTTCTGTACTTCTAGTCTAATGGAACCCAATACGCACATGTTCACTCTCAAAGCTACCTGTACATGGATAAGAATGAAATAAGGAAATATCTCAACACTACTCATAACTAATAGAACTACTATTCTGCTGAAGAAGATCGTTACATGTTCTGAATAGATGGACAGATAATATTTAATTGTAATTACATTTTATGATGAAACTAGATTTCCGTCCGTGGTCTGCTAGGTTCCTTTGCCCGTCATGTCCTTCATTCGATGCTGGCGATGCTTACATGTGTAGTGCCACATGTTCGTAGTTGATGTTGAATCCCACGTTGACTGAAGTGATCCTCTTGTATTTACAGATGGCATTGTACAGTAAACCTGGTACTGTAGTTCGATCCTGGGTCCGTAGTCCTCTTCTGAACGAAGTGAGTATAAGCTGAAACTGACGAATGAAAATTACGGAATCCCCGTGCCAGACCAGAATAAATATTTCACGTTTCACACGAAACTTAACTACAGGAGGCTCTCTCGGTGAATGTCTCGAAGAAAAAGGGAAGGTTTGGGCGGTATCAGTGGGGTTAAATATTCTTGCGGTTGGAGGTATGGCTTTTAGAAACATTACGATTGGTGTTTTTACTATACATTTGCTTCTCATAATTGGTTCACTTGCATCAGAGAAAGCTTCACGTCGCACACACGCCATAGAAACGAGTTTAGCCTTGAACCGGGCCAGCATATCAGGTGATCTCACACGCACGCTTTACCGTAGAGGGTGAAAAAGAAAATTAAACAAAATGATTTCTGCTCTCCACATACCTGGCTGAATGAGATAAGAATCTGTCACCACTAATATCTTGAAAATAGCACATACAGTAGGAATGGCACTGGCTATTAAAGGACACATAATTATTTACGCGGAAAGCACAATTTTGACGGGGACACTATGTGAGCACAAGAAAGGAAGAATGCAGAAAACTGTGTTTTGCAAATGTGGACGAAATGTATGTGGTGAACATTCAAAGTCCATCATAAAATGTGTCAAATGCATCCAGTAATATTATCTTTTGTGCGTGAGATTTTCTCAATTATAGTTGTAAATAGATAATATTTTCTTATTCTATTTATGTACTTCAACACTAATAATGCTAAAGTAGGTTAAATTTGAATTTTTATGTTTTGTTTTGCAGAAGTAATTCTTTAGTCATGCTACTGCACGAGAAGTAAACCTGATTTTTACCTATCTTAAAACAATACGAGTCTGGGAGACTCGTCGTTTAAGCTATAGTGTTGGCTACTGAATGCATGATTCGAAGCAGTGCATCAATTCATTCAAGTGTCCAAGTGAATCGATTCACAGGAACGGCGAGCTCACGGCACACGATTCAGCTTACTCCCAGCGGACAGTGCTGAGTAGCGCACTCACTGGACGTTGACGGGGAGCCGAGCTTCCGCTGCAGCTAGACAGTGAATCATGGCACATCGAAAGAATCGTGAACGAGCGCGGCTCAGTGAGACACAAGATACACACGGCTCCTTATCTGCACACTGGACAGTGGACCCTGGCGGAGAGCCGGGCTTCCTCTGAAGCATTACATACAGAGCCATGGTGCACTGAAAGAATCGTACGCTAAATGGACACCCGAGCTCGGTTCATTTGTAAATAATAAAAATAATACCCACTTGCATTCATCGTCCTCTTCGTGCAGGGAGGTTTAAATAATAGATGGATTTATTTTCAGTGTTAAAAAAGTAGTCAAAACATAATTCTAAAGTAGCTAGTAAGTAGGTAGGCTATTAGGTTATACTATTTATTAGTTTAATGAATCTTAGTATTATAACTTAGTTGACATTTGACAATTAATTAAACTCGACTCCAGCCTGCCCTATGACTATGAGTCATGCTAATGACCACTCAGAAGTACCTGCTTTATATTGGGAAGAACGGCTCAGTATTGTCTCAGTTTGTATGTCACATCGTTGCACAAGACTTCAATAATATGTGGACAGTAAGTGAGCTGACTGACACATTAACTTAACCAACAGTATGTTGAATCAGAAAACCAGTGGGCTACTGTACATCTCGGGTAGCCTATACAAAATATGACGATTTAAAAAAAATCCTCCGCTGATAGAAAAATACAGTACATATTTTCAAAAATGACTTAGCGAGTTGGACGTGCGGTTAGAATCGCATAGCTATGCGCTTGCATTCGGGGGATGGTGGGTTCGAATCCCGCCGTCGGCAGTCGTTAAGATGGTTTTCCGTAGTTTCCCCATTTTTACACCAGGATATCCTGGGACTGTACCTTAATTAAGGCCATGGCTGCTACCTTCCTAATCCAGGACCTATCCCATCCTACGTCGCCGGGAACCTTCGATGTATTAGAGTACTAGCATTTTTTCTAAGAAAGGAGTTCATAGTATGAAGACCAGATGGCAGTAGCGAACAATGAATGCTGTTGCTGCTGTCTTACCATTACATACTGCACAGATGCATTAGGAGCAGTGACTCGAATGTGCCGTGAATCGGATCACTGTATCGATTCAGTAACGTGAACGGAATCAAATGAATCGATTCAGTAAAATGAGTCGAATGTCCCATCACTATTGAGTTATCGTTCATAAAATAGCTTAGGAATTCTATGGTTAAACTCACTAACATCTGGTACCTTTGAGATGTGCTGTTGGCGGTGAATGCTATGTTTTCTCTGGGCGGAAAGAAGAACTAATGTTTCAATTATGGGCGAATTGTGTATCAAAAAACATTAAACGTGAGGAACTTCATATTATTTGCCCGCATTGAACTGAGATCACAATTAAAATTAAAATCTTTAAGGTTCCACCTTGTTCAATACAAATACACTGTTGTTAGATGACTTTTTACAACATATATTTTATTTCAGTACTAGTTTCGGCGCTCTATTAGGGCACCATCATCAGCTGAGCAATAAGTAGAGAAAACTTGCAGATACAACAATACAAAACAACATACTGATATACTTAACTCCTTAATTTCTATCTAATTGTAAGTTTAAAACTCTAAGTTACAAGCAAGATAACCCTTGTGAGTCGAAATTGTAAAATCTCATGAGTTGTCCTTAAAATTCTGTGATGGCTATAATTTTATACATTCGTAAAATTCAAGTTCAACAACATTCCTAAAATCGTGAAATTAAAGCTGAATCAAGTCCTAAAATGCTAAAATGTTCATTTCACAGATGCATTAGTTGCCATGTGTTGGATAAAAACTCGTCGTATTCATTAAATTGCCAGACTGTGCCGTCTTCCGATGTTTGTTGATATGTGGAAGCTTAGTTCTTATGTTGTGTTTCTAGTGGTTGGAACTGATTATTTGACCTGATGTTATTAAGCGGGCATAGCCTCTCAGTTCAATAACCCTGTAATGATGAAAGTCCTCAATAGAAAAGCTAGATAAAGATATTAGGAACCTGATTGAATCAAAATGTTATTGAAGTTGACTCACCTCAACGGTTATGTACTTTGCGCGGCGTCTGCAGCACGACGAGTGTGTCTGCTCGTGTCGAGTGCGATGTGATGAAGCGCTAAGGAATGGGAAGTAGGGGCGACAAGGGGAATGTTTCTGGAACGTTGGCAATGTAGGAGAGGGTCCGGGGGGACGTTGCGGACGAAGACAGTAGAATGAGAAACTGATACGTAGGGTTCGAAAGACTGACGAAGTTTCTGGAATTCTTACCTTGTCCAGTAACAGAATCAAGCAATCGTATAATACTTTGGGTTTCTCGGAAATTTCATTCAAATTTAGGTTAGCATTATAATACTGGTCTAGATGTATTAGACACGCTTCTGTAATGTCAAGCCTCGGTCCCTTGGATAGTGTTTCCATTATTTCAAGATCGCGAGTTATGTCTGTGAATTTATGCTTATATTCATGGACGTGTTGGCCTACGGCTGAAAATCTATTTCACAGCATTGAGGTGTTCTCAATATCTAACATTAAAGCTGCGTCCAGTTTGCCCTATATATCCGCTCCCACAGTCTTTGCATTCGAACCTGTATACATCTGATTTAGAGTATGGGTTGACCTTATTAACAGCTGACGCATTATGCAAAATTTCAGTTCTTCTGTTATCCGTTTTGAACGCAATCCTAATGTTACGTTTCTTAAAAATGTTCGTAACCTTATAAACTTGAACGTAAAGGTTGCGATTTCTTTTGATTCAAGTTTATCTTTATTCAGGGTTGTGAGGGGGCGATATTTTAATTTACTTATTATCCGCTCTATGAAATTCCCTTTAAAACCATTAGCCTTAGCCATAGCTCGAATAATGTTCAGTTCCTTGTCCAAGTCTCGCTTGGACATTGGTACGCTAAACACGCGATTAACCAGGCTGTTATAGGTCGCGCGTTTATGAGCTGCAGGGTGTGTAGAGTCTTGTATTGTAACTGAAGTTTGTGTGGGCTTCCTGTAAATACTAAATGAAAATGAAGAGGGATGTCTATCAATCATTAAGTGTAGATAATTAATGGATTTATCTATTTCAGATTCCAAACTAAATTTTATATCAGTATCGATTGTATTGAGATTATTCAGAGTGTTAGAGGCGTCAGATATGCGTTCATCCAGAATAACAAAGGCATCGTCTACATACCTGGACCAAAATACAATATTCTTAAATTTGTCATTGTTAATTATTTGTGTATCTTCTAAAAAATCTAGATAAATCTCTGCCAAGATCCCCGAGGCCGGTGACCCCATTGCGAGGCCATCCTGTTTATAAATGATCATTTAATGATCTGATCAAATGTGAAGTAGTTGTTGTTGACCAGTAACTTTAACAACCCCATAAATTCTTCGATTTCGAAATTGCTTAGGTGACTATATTTCTTCAAATTCCTAGCAATGATAGGAAGCAATTTTGAAGTTTTAATGTTAGGAAACATATTCACTATATCAAAAGAATGCATTGTGAGGTGATCTTGTAATCGAAATTTACCTAGTTCTTTTATCAATTCTACGGAATTCTTAATGGATTTATTTGCAGTGAATCTGTAATGTTGTTTTAGGAATTTTTGGATATACTGCGCCAGTTTATAAAGGGGGCTAGGTCTGTAATTTATAATTGGCCTGATGGGGACATCGGCCTTGTGGATTTTTGGCAGCGCTTTAGCGGTTGGTAGGCCAGGGTTCATGCTAATTAATTTTTGCTTTTCGAATTCGTTGTAACTTAGTGTTTTAAACTTACCATTAGATAGAAATTAAGCAGTTAATTATATCAGTATGTTGTTTTGTATTGTTGTATCTTCAAGTTTTCTCTACTTATTGCGCAGCTGATGATGGTGCCTTAAAAGAGCGCCGAAACTACTACTGCAATAAAATATATGTTGTAAAAAGTCATCTAACAACAGTGTATTTGTATTGAACAAGGTGGAACCTTAAAGATTTTAATTGTCATCAAAAAACATTTATCTTCCCGTGTGATGAGTGTTACCTTCAGTTCCTTGGCCACATTTTCAGAAGAGAATGAGAGAACTTGGAAAAAACCGTTTTGCAAGGGAAAGTTGAAGGTAGTAGACCACCAGGAAGAACATCAAGTAAATGGTCAGATCAGGCGAAGAAGATCATTGGCCTACCTCTTGAGGTCATGTTAAGGAAGGCTGAAAACCGCTATGGGTGGAGTTATCTCGTTAAGTCTGCAACGCAGACATGATAGAGCTATGAGGTTACGACACTCAGTAATAAACGACTAATGATGATTGATGATGATTATGACCTCATAGCAACTCGGCAATGACTTTCAGTATCGTGCGTGTAAGTTAGTAAATCACAACCAGTGGGCTTGTATGTAAGTATGGTACATTGAGCAGATAACTACACATGTCTACACATAATTACTAATTTTATGAGACTCAATCTCAACCCCTTTAATGCCGTTTAAAATGCACCGCGTTATAAAACCTTTCGACATCCTTTGGTCCAGCGGGGCACTTAGATTTCCTTCCAGGATATGACGACGAGTTTGAGGTCCCTGACGAATTATCTCCACTAGGTCGAGAGTATGATCACAGTGTAATGTATACAGTCACGACGCTCTGTTAAGAGGAAGGTTCATCCACTTGACAGCTGGAGCGACACTAGCACCTCTAGCGACAAGTTGTTAGCAGACAACAGGAACGAATTACCACTACAGTCTAAAATAGTCATAACTTCTGAACCATTCATGCAAATAATGTCCTGACAAGGTTATTCTAATCCGTATTAAATAATTGAGGAGGTCAAACAATTTATTTCGATGAGGAGTTCGAGGATAATATCGAAATATTTATTTAATCTTAAGGAGTTACCTTTTTCACCGCGGACTGTAACATAAAATCGCCTCTAGAGGGCAAACGGTTCGAAATAGGTTTATACCATCCCGGACATTTTTCGAGAGGATTCTATGCTCTACAATTCGTACGCTTACACTTGGGGTCTATCGTTGACTGTTCGGGCAGTGTAAGCCAAGAAAGCAAGTGACCGACCATGGTAGAGCGTTGGCCTTCTTAGCCCAACTTGGCAGATTCGATGTCGGTTGGTCGGTCACTTGCTTTTTTGGCTTATGCTGTCTGAACCGTCAACGATAGACTCCCAGTGTAAGCGTACGAATTGTAGAGCATAGACACCTCTACAAAAAATTCCGCTATGGTATTTACCTATTTCCAACCGGTTGCCCTCTAGAAGCGCTTTTATGTTATAGTCTGCGGTAAAACAAGTAACTCCTTATGATTCAATAAATATTTCGATATTGTCCTCGAACTCCTCCACTATTTCATAAGGATAACAATAACCTTGTCAGGACATTATTTCCATGAATGGTTCAGAAGTTATGATCATTTTAGACTGTAGTGGTAATTCGTTCCCTCTTGTCTGCTAAAAAATTGCCTCTACCTCGCCACTTGGAACGCTGTAGTCACCTCGGATGAAAAGAAATCATCAGAGCTTCGCGATTGCATATACAGGGTCTTTTTTATGGCTTGCTCCGAGTGTCAGGGGAACACGCACAGAAGGCGATAGCCGGGTGACTCATTTGCCGAGAGATATGTTGCTGTGAGTGGTGCTGCGGAACCAGCTAAAAAAAGACCCTGTATTAGAGACTGTGGTATGATGCTTAGACATCCGCAGTATCTGGCCAGTTAACCGATATCGGTGTCACGTAACAGAAATGTGTGAGCTTGTCAAGCCATTGTACCACAACGCTATCTGCAATGCGGTCAGTGTTCTAAATTTTCAGCATTCTTTGCAAGCAAATCTTCGCTTACACACTGGGTAATAGGAAGGACATTTTGTATAGACAGGCATGCGTAGATGTTTTAGAATATTGGGGCAGCCATCCAAAGCTGTAGATTCGGTGAAATACAGCTGTGGCTTTTACGAGATAGATGTGAACTTCAGCTTCCTAAGTGTGTGTGTGTGGAGGAATTAAAAGACGGAAACACACTACTGACACTTCACGTGAGTTCGCGCGTATCGTGACGCAATCGAACCTGTCATGAAAGATGTGCTATGCCTTTTCCACACTGTATGAAATGTAGAATGATCACACTGCACTCATGTCACGGCTGCTGACGTCGGCTGACGTCATTGTGACGTAGAATCTGGTGACAGCGCTCTTCACGCGGAGCACAATTTTCTGCTCTAGCACATCTCTTGGCGACGTGAAGTGTGCATAGAAGCAGTTTCTTTTAGCGATATAGAAGAAATGTTAATTGAATTGGTGCGTGTGCACGAGAATCTGTATGACATGTGCTCGATTAACTATAGAAATCAGCAATTGTGGCACGAGGCATAGTAAAATAGGAAAGGAATTAAAGATCGTACGTACTAATTTTAATAGGCATTCAGTTGTTGAAAACAGACCACAATTGTACTTATGATTATTATCCCAATAATAATAACAAATGAAACTACATATGGCTTTTAGTGCCGGGAGTGTCCGAGGACAAGTTCGGCTCGCCAGGGACAGGTCTTTTGATTTGACTCCCGTAGGCGATCTGCGCGTCGTGATGATGAAGAAATGATGATGAAGACGACGCATAAACCCAGCCCCCGTGCCAGCGAAATTAACCAGTGATGGTTAAAATTCCCGACCCTGTCGGGAATCGAACCCGAAGTCCCTGTGGTCAAAGGCCAGCACGCTAACCATTTAGCCACGGAGCCGAACATAATAATAATAAATTAGATATTACACAAATTACAAATACAAATTATCCTGCTGAATTAGAGGACGGTGAATAAACGTTTATTCTTCGTTCAATTTATTCTTCCACGTCGAACTGTTGGTAATTGCCATGGCACATAGCCTTCAAGCGAGTTGAAGCAATTTTTGAAATTTTCTCATATCTGAAAAGCCTGTGTAGGACTCTTCCGAATCAGTTGCAAATGCAGAGCGTACTTCGACCAAATATTTCATCCTTGATGGGACTATGTAAGTAGTTGAACTCATCTTTGTTGAGCCTGAAGTACATCTGAAATCTTTCTGGATGTCCATTTAGCTCCCTAACTGAATTGTGGTTTTCACCGCAAATAACTTTCATATACCCACAGTTGTTTGCGACAGACTCGTGGCAACAGAAACATCACAGGCAATGAAAAGATCATCAGAATGCGATGAACTGGGCGAAGTATACTGCGATCTGTGAATGTGAGGACAGTGTGTTTCCTGTCTTCACGCTGCATGCAGTGACATCATGACTCCACGCTGACTCAGCTCAGAGAGAGCTCACGTGAAGTGACAGTAGTGCGTTTCCGCCGTAAAAACGAGAAGTCTCCTAAGTAAGTGTAGGTGATAACAGATTCTTAGCTACATTTTCTTCGTTTTTTGACGTCCTCTTATCACAGAACGTTAGCGATCATCGTGGAGTAATTAATCCCATTTTTCCCTCCCCGTATAAGGATTGTCATTCCGTGGATGTCTAACAATTATCGGTGGTTGCACGTCCAAGTTTTGCTTCTATGATTAGATGTATCTAGCTGTATATGTCATTTCGGAAAATGTAGCCGAAATAGGTCTCTTCCCTGTGTTTTGATCTTCCCCATAATTTATCTACGAAGTGTCCCTCCCTTGGTAGTGCAGTCTAGTGATTTTCAATGCACACATATCAAGAGCCCGTAGTCTGGATGAACAAATTATGACAACAGATGCAAATAAAAACTAGACATAACCATGATTTCATTACCTCATATGATTGCATGTGTTGTATTCAAAGAGAAATGATTCCGATATCTTAGAATGGATTAACATCGGATGTTTAGGAAGTGTAGTTTACCAGTCTGACGTACACATAGAGTTAAAAAGTTCTTTTTAATTTGCGCTATACCGTATTATTATTATTATTATTATTATTATTATTATTATTATTAATATTATTATTATTATTATTATTATTATTATTATTATTATTATTCACTTACAGCAACAACTGCCTGCATGTTACTAAATGAGATCTCATCTCAAATAGTCATCCTCACGGAATGTGCTCAGGGAACTTGTGAACACAGTGGTCAAATGATCAAGGTGAGACATTAACGAGTTCTCACTCGCCAGTCACAATGAATAATGGAAGCGTATGAGAAACAGTAAGCAGAATAAATCAGTACACAAATTTTGTTCACACAGTGAATAATCAATAATCATGAATTTATTACAGAATAACATAAATAATTCGATGAGTTCAACTAGATCTCTGTAGCTCATTGTGTTCGTTATTTATTCACTATTCACTATTTGCCAATTTCCGTGATCATTATACATAATTAATCATGTGATTTTAATAGACAAACTGGAAGAATAGGTTTCAATTGAATAAACTCTTTATATGAAGGATCCGTAATCAGCTTCGATGGGTACAACGGACGACCCATTCGCCCCTGCCTCCAGAAACCTTTTTGTCTAAAGTGCTATGTGTCGAAGACGTTCTTGCGTGAGAACTAAGTAACACTAACTACAATTAAATAATATAGTTTATTTTCATTGGTATATTCGAATTTTTGTGAAGAGAATGCTATACTGTAAAGCGCGTGATTTTGTTGATTGTAGATTTGATAATACTCGTATATCGCAAGAAGAAGTGAGTTCGCAATCGAAATTATCCTAATATAATAAACTACCGGACGGAATTAATGGCCCCGAAACAGTCATTTCTGCAGAGAATTCGGCTTAACAAAATCTTCCCTGAAAATGTGTTCCGTATGATGCCATTAAATCTACTGTAATTTCAAATATATTTCGACTGCGACGGGGTTAGGTCGTGCAAACCTGAACTTCATAAAAATAATGTTATACTTTTTACGTCCCAGTAACTAATTTTACACTTTCTAGGAGATGCAGAGGTGCCGGAATTTTGTCCAGTAGGAGTTCTGGTACGTGCCAATAAATCTACCGACGCTAGACTGGTGTATTTTAGCACCTTTAAAATAACACCGGAATGAGCAGGTTATAGAAACTGCCAATTTGAGCTCAGACGGATGTACCGTCCGAGCTACTTATTCTTGGACCTTGGACTTGTACTCAACACAACATTATTGATACTGAAAGAGGAAATTATGTGAAAATCTCGGAGATATAAAGAACTACATTTAAACTTTCCATTTCAGTTTCATGACTTATTGGAGGCGTATAACATATAACACGATAACACGCCATAAGTACCACTAATTTTCAGATTGTATTAAGTCTGTTACTGAGGTATTCGATTTATCGCTTTGGGTTACATTCCCTTTGCACTAAACTAGCCCTTCTCTACAAGTAGACGAGCACTTCATTTAGCAAAATATACTACTTGCTGTTAATCACTCACTGTGCATGTCTTTTTGAAGATACTCAATTAGAGTTAACCTAAACGCTAATGGAGTAAAATCGTCATATTTCTGTTAAATAGAGAGCATTTCCTAGATAAATTTAGTAACGAGAAAGTTTGGTAATTCACCCATCATAATTTCGCTAAATGGGAACAAAGGAGTCCACACCTCGTTTGATTAAATTATACATTTTTTCTTACTGCGTTACTTCATCGCCCTTATTTGCTGTCGTTCAGTATGAGAGTATTATCCACCAGATAATAATAATAATAATAATAATAATACTAATAATAATAATAATAATAATAATGCTATTGCCTTTACGTCCCACAAACTACATTCTCGGTTTTTGGAAACGCCGAGGTGCTGGAATTTGATCATGCAGGAGTTCTCTTACGTGCCATTAAATCTACCGAAACGGGGCTGACGTATTTGAGCACCTTCAAATATCACCCGACGTTCCAGGTTCAAACCTGTCAAGTTGGATTCTGTCGGGAACACTACGAACAGCGACATCATTGCAGTTCATTTTTATGGCGTTCGTCCAACGAGAAGAGATAATCCATCTGATGTCGACATCCAACTACTAGATTTCTTCCACTCCGCTAAAAGAGATCTGTATCATGGAGGGGAAAGCTTTTCCGCGTTTCAAATTCCTAATCGGCCATTTTCATTCTATTGTCGTTACTTTGAATTCTGCACGAATTTCTAGGTTAATATCTCTTAAGGCCAAACCAAACCCCATGGCGCAAGAGCCTCGAAGAGCCATGGCCTACCAAGCGACCACTGCTCAGTCCGAAAGCCTGCAGATTACGAGGTGTCGTGTGGTCAGCACGACAAATACTCACGGCCGTTATTTTTGGCTTCCTAGACCAGAACATCTCTTAAACTGTTGCGCAGTAAAAGCCTACTTTTGATTGCACTTCAGGTGGCTGGATGTGTTTATATGCTTAATGAATGAAGCCTTCATAACACTCAAACCATGGACTGTTCTAAATTACAGTAATATGGTATCGAATCTGAAAATTAGTACTTTCACAGCACTTTTGCCTAACTTCCAGAAAGGCACGTGTTTTTTTCTTTTTCTTTTTTTTTTGCTAGTTGTTTTACGTGGCACCGACACAGATAGGTCTTATGGCGACGATGGGGTAGGAAAGGTCTAGGACTGGGAAGTAAGCGGCCCTGGCCTTAATTAAGGTACAGTCCCGGCATTTGCCTGGTGTGAAAATGGGAAACCACGGAAAACCATCTTTAGGGCTGCCGACAGTGGGGTTCGAACCCACTATCTTCCGGATGCAAGCTCACAGCTGCGCGCTCCTAACAGCACGACGAACTCACCCGGTAGAAAGCCACGTAGGATGTTTGTTAAGGATAGGTGGAATACAAGGATGCTGTAGTAGAAATAGCAAGCGAATGCCTTGGAACAACAGATTATAAAGATGGGGGAAAGCGAACATCTTGGTGGAATGATGAAGTGAGAGCAACTTGTAAACGTAAAAAGAAGGCTTATCAGAAATGGCTCCAAACGAGGGCTGGTGCAGACAGGGATTTGTACGTAGACGAAAGAAACAGAGAGAAACAAGTAGCTGAATCCAAAAAGAAGTCGTGGGAAGATTTTGGTAATAACCTGGAAAGGCTAGGTCAGGCAGTTGGGAAAACCTTCTGGACAGTAATAAATAATGTTAGGAAGGGAGGGTAACGGGAATTCAACAGTGCTTTGGGTAATTCAAGTGAACTCAAAATAGATCTCAGGGAATCCCTGGACAGGTGGAGGGAATATTTTGAAGATCTTCACAACGTAAAAGGAAATCTTCCTGGTGGTGTCGCGAAGAAAATATATTACGGGAAGAAGGAAAATGATGTTGGTGAAATTACGCTGGAGGAAGTGGAAATACGTGGTAAATAAAATCCATTGTCATAAAGCAGCAGGAATAGATGAAATTAGACCTGAAATGGTGAAGTATAATGGGAAGGCAGGGATGAAATGGCTTCATAGAGTAGTAAGATCAGCATGGAGTGTTGGCAAGGTACCTTCAGATTGTAGAAAAGCAGTAATTGCACCTATCTGTAAGCATAGGATCAGGACGGATTGCAACAACTAACGAGGTATCTCATTGATTAGTATACCAGGCAAAGTATTCATCTTGGAGGGGAGTGTGCGATCAGTGGTTGAGAGGAAGTTGGATGAAAACTAGTGTGGTTTCAGACCACAGAGGGACTGTCAGGATCAGATTTTAGAAAGCGCCAGGAAATTTAAAAATGCTGCGATAGGAATAGACAGTTGTGTTTATGTTCCGTAGATATACAGAAAGCATATGGCAGGGTACTGAGGGAACAGATGTTCGCCATACTGTGGGATTTTGGAATTAAGGGTAGATTATTAAAATCAATCAAAGACATTTATGTTGAAAATTGGACTGCAGTGAGTATTAGTGGCAGAATGTTCTCAATTCGGACAGCTCAATCACTATGCTATGTAAGGTGTTTCACAGACTGGACTGACAATAATATATATTATACAAAGATGTATCATAACAGCGACTTAAATTGCATTAGATCGACGTCTACTTTGAATGGATGATGTGTGTAATAAACGATGGTGTGAGGCTCTGGTTCAAACAACAAACATGATTTCCTATTGCTCGTTCGATCTGTGTGTTCACTGTTAGAGATTGGGTACTGAATCGAGGCTCTTGCTTCATCAAAATTAAATTGTGGGACTAGCCGGAGTGCGGTACAGGAGAGGGTTCGTTTTAACAGTCTTCAGATGTACACTTCTTTCTCCCTATTTCTCCAGAACAGTCACACCTTGAAACTCGGCATGTAAAATTCCCTAAAACTTGTCAATTGCTGCGGATATTTTTTCATAAACACAACATTAAAATATGCCAAAAATCCGGTAAATTTGCTCGGAAATCATCAGCACCATGTTTACTAGGACAAGAACTAGCTTCTGAAATAGGCAAATATTTTATCAGGGAATGATCGAGAGCCGCTTGAGGGATTCATTTTTAAAGAAAATTATCCCCGTATGCAAGTTTACACCGTTATTGTAAAATTACATAAAACTATGCCCAGCGATATTTTGCTTGATGCTCGAACATGCAATATATACAGATAGATAGACGGGAAGAAACTGAGCCGTTGGTCTCTAAGATCTTTATATGTTATGAAAAGGTTTCATAGACTTCGAGAATGATAATTTTAACAATGTAGGGTACGTGAATTTCATTTTGAATTTGATTAAAGAAATGTTTAGCAAATTAATGAGATCCTCATATCATTTACCGTTTCGGCTTCAAAGGTACTATTCGCTGTATCTTCCCACAGTCGCGGTTGACAGTACCGGTTGGCGGTCTTCAACTACTTCTGTGATTTAAACACTTTCGCTGCAAATAAATTGCAGCTAGCGGTCGAAACGTAGTATCGGTGGACAGCTCACTGCCGCTTTTAGACTCTTCCAGAAACAGTCACAGCAATCAACTGTTACGTCCAGGAAGTCTTATTCATTTTTCTTTTTACAAGTTGCTTTACGTCGCACCGACACAGATAGGTCTTACGGCAACGATGGAATAGAAAAGGGCTAGAGGTGGGAAGGAAGCGGCCGTTGCTTTAAGTAAGTTACAGGCCCAGCATTTGCCTGGTGTGAAAATGGGAAACCACGCAAAAACATTTCCAGGGCTGCCGAGAGTTCGGTTCGAACCCAATATCTCCCGAACCCAAGCTGATAGCTACGTGACCCAAACCACGCAGCCACTTGCACAGGCATCCAGTAAGTGCTCGACCACAGTTTTCGTCGTGAAGTTGTGAATATATATATAAAACATTTCACTGTTTGTGATGGAGAAACCCTTACAGAGAATGTACCGAGTCATTGTATGATATTTATCACGAACACGGATTATTTCGGAATTAAAATATGTTGAACAAGGCATAGTTGAAAATTGCAGAAGTTGTTGGGAAAGATGGTAAATTTATATCTTTCAATTGCAAACATAACAGCATTTTATTACATAATTGGCAAATCACATTTTTAAAACTCATACACGAGTCTTATTTTACCTGTAACATGAAAATGAATATGAACGATTGGAATGCATGAAAATGAATTTACCGGGCGAGTTGGCCGTGCGGTTAGGGGCCCGCAGCTGTGAGCTCGCATCCGAGAGATAGTGGGTTCGAACCCCACTGTTGGCATCCCTGAAGATGGTTTTCCGTGGTTTCCCATTTTCACACCAGACAAATGCTGGGGTTGTACCTTAATTAAGGCCACGGCCGCTTCCTTCCCACTCCTAGGCCTTTCCTCTCCCATCGTCGCCATAAGACCTATCTGTGTCGGTGCGACGTAAAGCCCCTAGCAAAAAATAATGAATTTAACAAAATTTAACTTTTAACATGGAAAGCTATCCTCATAACAGGCAAGTTTTGAAAGATAAATTATCAAGGCATAATTTATGATTTACATAGGTTAACATTTCGCCATGTCCTACCCAGCTGACTGCTTTGAGATGCGGTGGAAAGGCATAGGGGATAGTTAATACAAGACACGACTAAAGGGAACTGTCTACTGCATCTGCTGCACCATCGTTCTCGAAAAATAGGCCACTATTTTAGCGACTGGAAATTTTAAGGGATGTGCAATGAGATAGACCCTCCTTATGTAAATAACTCAAAAAGGAACAAAACAATCGTGAACATGTGACACTTTCTCAAATTATACAGGATGGTGACAGTCGGATAACCAGATCATGCCTATCAATCACCACTAGAAGTGTCACTTCTGTGGAATTCCACAGCCGCTCGAATTTGCGCTGCTGTTGCACGGGGTTCTATCCGGGCCATCCGAACGATGCGGCGATCCTCTCTCACAGTTGTCTGTCGCGCTGGGCCTATGCCAGGTCTACGAGTGTGGGTACCTTCATTTGACCACTGCTGCCATACACGTTGTACCGTAGAAGTGTCACTTCTAGTGGCAGTGGTACATATGTGGCTAAACCAAGGTCGTCAAATAGGAGCCGAAGGGATAACTTTGGTAATAGGAACCAGAAGCACTTCGAATTGTTGGATCGTATAGCGAACAAAACAGGAGACGTTGAAGTCTACAAGAACTGTATTGCAATGTCCGTGAATAAAATAACTGTTTATTTGATATACAAGGTGAAGATTGCAGTTTTAACTACTGTTTCTGGATTTGTATAATACAGCTCTTCTTATTCCACAGTGACAAGAACAATTATCACAGAAATAATCGATGCTACGCCACCCGGCAAGGTACTGTAATAGAGGGTGATGTTGATCTTGTGCACACTATTTTGAACAATTGGAAATAACTTCACTAAATACCGTGCCATTTCGAACGTCTTTTAGCCCTGAAATTTCCCGTTTCCCCCTTGTATCTTTCCTTCAATAATTATAACTGATAGGTTATTCATATCCTTTGTTTTATAATAAGTAGCAGTATTTTTTGCTTTTTTACATCCGATGAAGGACCTCAACATTTGAAATTTTCATTGCCTCAGGCATGTGGAAGAGATGACAATACTGATACATTTCGAAGGCATTGATGCTTTTTTCAATGCTTGGGTCCAGTGTGCAGCCTTCATTTTCCGTATACACTGAAGAAAATTGAAATTGCAACACCCACAAGGAGTGGTGCTACATTGCTGCAATTGAACATGCAGGACGAGTGTTTGGTTGAGATTCGATGATTACACTTTCAGGTCCCTCTAACCGCAAGTTTGGACAACAATCAATACAGGATGTGCCCACCACGAGCTGCAATACAGTCATGAATTCGTCGAGGCATGGAGTCAATAAGGCCCTGAATAGCTTTCTGAGGAATTTTGGCCCATGCTTGCTGCACAGTTGTTCCAGAGTTGTGGGTGGCTGAGGACGGTTGGCCAGTTGTCGACCCATCATGTCCCACACATGCTCAATAGGACTGAGGTCCGGGGATCTGGCGGGCCATTCTAAGGTTGTGATGTCGTGGAGAGCTTCTCTGGAGATGTGAGCAGTGTGAACCCGGGCATTGTCCTGCTGAAACATCCCATTAGCAATGTTCGCCACTGGATTGAGTACCATATCAACGTACTGTCGAGCAGTCATAGTGCCCTCAACAAGCACTAATTCTGATTTCACATTAAAGCCAATAGCTTCCCGGACCATAATACTTGGTGTTGGCCCTGTGCGCCTCTCAACAATAAGATCTGGGCGGCCCCTCTCCCCGGTACGTCGGCTCACACGATTTCGGCGATCACTGCGGGCAAGACATAAGCGCGATTCATCACTAAAGACGACCCTATGCCATTCGTCGACCCACCTTGATCTTTCTCGACACCAGGCCAGCCTTACACGTCGCTGTTGTGGGGTCAATGGAACACCTTCTGCAGGGACACAGGCTCGTAAGCCAGCTGCACGCAGGCGATTACCAACTGTTTGTTGTGTAACGTGGGGTGCCACAGCTGCTCGAATTTGCGCTGCTGTTGGATGGGGTTCTATCCGGGCCATCCGAACGATGCGGCGATCCTCTCTCACAGTTGTCCGTCGCGCTGGGCCTGTGCCAGGTCTACGAGTGTGGGTACCTTCATTTGACCACTGCTGCCATACACGTTGTACCGTAGATGCCTGTCGGCTAACACGTGCAGCGACAGTCCTTAGCGATAATCCAGCCTCACACAGCCCAGTTATCCGAGCCCTCTCAAACGGCGATAGTTGTTGATAGCGTGCTCTTCTCTGTCGTCGAGGCATGTTTGACAGGGAACACTTCACTGCACAGATTGCAAGTCAACTACGCTACACCAGAGTCCGTATACTAGGGTTGATTCCTCCGCGACCAATCACGTGGCGAGACGTGTAGCAACAATCCAATGGGTCTGAATCTTTGATCGTTTACATACCTACATGGCATCGTTCAACATCTTGAAAATCAACACAAACGACTAATGCCTTCATGTTGTTGCAATTTTCATTTTCTTAAGTGTAGGAGAATATGTAGCGAGGGATCGTGCGGATTCGTAGCTGCTGACTAAGATCTGACATTACAAAGAACTTCACGGTAAAGAGTAATTGTTTCCATGCCCGCTCAGTACTAGACTTTATCTATCGTTTAGAGTCACATTGGTCGTTCGACACGGTATGAAAGTATATTCTGACTGAGACCGTCTCTGAAGTTCCTTGATCGGTTTTGACATCTGCAATCTGCGCTATGAATTTATAGGAAAGAAGTAACGCACATGCGTAGACCTATCTCACTGAATATAATTTTTTCATCTGATTTTAGAAATGCTATGTTTCTGGCTCAAATTTTCATTAATATTGTGTTATCTGACACTTTCCATTTATCGTTCAGATACTTTCATAAACATCATTGTTATTGGTTCTTTCAACAAAGGGCAAGGGTACCACTATTAGAATATAAGATGCCACTGCAAACAAAAGTTAGTGCGCTTGCTTGTTGATTGTTGTTGAAAGGGGCAGCATCTAAGGTCATCTGCCCAAGAGGGTAGTGAAAGTGCTTAGTTCATTCACTGAGGCTTACAGACATGACGCTGGCGGACACCTCAGTAATGGAAGTGTATGGTTTGCACCCATGAATCGGCATGTAAAGGGTACAGTATGTACTGTATATTCTCTTAAAGAAAGAATGAGCACGTGGTGTCGTACAGTATGTTCCTAGCATTTTAATATTTAATCACACTTAATTGAACAAAATGGCCTCAGGGACCTCATATACATCTGGGATAAACTGAAGAATGTTAGTTAATTGTAATAATAATAATACTATTAATAATAATATCAACCACCCGTTTTACAAAAAAGTTGACAAATCAGATCTCAACAACTGTAGAGAGATTTCCCTCGTATCAGTAACGTACAAGATCTCTCCAAAGTATTACTCACAAGAGTAGAGGCTCAACTTGACTCCTGCATAGGAGAGTACCAGGCTGGGTTTCGCAAGTCCCTAAGCGCCTCACCCTACGTGGCAATATTTGTCGACTTTCAGAAGGCCTACGATTCAGTATACAGAGAGTCACTCTTCCAGGCACTTGCTGAAGTGGGACTAGATAAGAAAACCTTGAATCTTGTGAAAGGAACTCTTACCAACACTAAGCCAGAATGAAATTCAGAGGGGGACTGTCCCAGAGCTTTGAGATCAGAACAGGTGTTAGACAAGGGGATGGCCTATCTCCAGTCCTCTTTAACTGCCTACTCGAAAAAGTCATTCGTGAGCGGGCGAAAATGCTAAAGGATGACTCTGGATTAATAGGCTACAAGAAAGACAAGTCGACCTTACACTCCTAGCATCTAGTGTGGAGGAAGCTATCCATCAACTATCCTCTCTCGACCACATAGCAGCTAAAGTAGGGTTGAAGATGGCCATAAACAAAGCACAGTTTATCACTAACATCAGCGACAAAGCAGTACAAAGGACTAACTCCTCCAAATACCTAGGAGAATGGATAACCCCAAACATGAATAAAGATCAGGCCATGAACAGCAGATGCATCAAATTGGAAAGCGCCTAACCACCTATGTAATCCAAATCCAAATCCCTCTCCCTTAACCTCAAAACCAGTCATCATACTACTGTACTGATACCGTACTGTACTGATGCCTCAGCATGCCTAAACATGGTAAGAAAAGGGCAACTTAGAACACTGGAGCTGAAGGAAAGGAAAATTCTGAGAAAAATCATGGGCCCTATTAAAGAAGGCAAGTACAGAATCAGGCACAACAACGAACTGTACCAACAATTGGAGAGCATTACAACATCTATGAGGAAGAGGAGATTGAACTTCTATGGTCATGTCATGAGAATGGACAATCAGAGGCTCACCTGCAGAATCTTCCACACCATCTCTAGAGGGAAAGCGGCTAATGCCAAGTGGGGAAAACTTCTCAGAAAAGACCTTCAAGAACTGGACATTGCTCCCAGTAAACAGGAATAGATACAGAACGTTGATCAGAACATCAAACTCTCTCCAGTCAGTAACAGAACAAATCAGTACGTCCGGGAGGAGGTGTGCAATTTACTCAGGAGCGGAAGGACATTCACAGTGCAAGAATGAAGGAGTACTGGTAAAAGAAGAAAGCTGCTAGAAATAATAACCACGTGGGCCATATCAGGCCAAACGGAACTAATAATAATAATAATAATAATAATAATAATAATAATAATAATAATAATGTTATTTCTTTTACGTCCCACTATCTACTGTTTGACGGTTTTCGGAGAGGCCGAGGTGCCAGAATTTTGTCCCGCAGGAATTCTTTTACGTGCTAGTAAATCTACCGACACGAGGCTGACATATCTGAGCACCTGCATATGCCAATGGACTCAGCCAATGTCGAACATCCCAAGTTGCGGTCAGAAGGCCAGTGCATCAACCGTCTGAACCACTCAGCCCGGCATGTGTGTATGAAAGTGTATATAATTCTTTTCTTTGCCTTTTTGGTTATTGCATCGGGTTTTGCGGCCGAGGGCTCTTCCTGATGACAACCCCAACTAAAAGGGATGTAATAACTATTATCACATCTGTTTCTGTGGTAGTTGGTAATATGATGTGTTGTGTTTAATTGGAATATATGTGTGAAGAAAAACACGAATACCTAGACCCCGTGATAGAGGAATTAACTAGACACAGTGAAAAGTACTCGACTCGGCCACGATTCAACCTTGTGCTCACTGAACAAAAAACACTACAATGATCATTCATCCAATGACTCGGTCAGAAATGTATGTATGTATGTACGTATGTAACATACTATTAGCTTACGCCATGGTAAGTATTAAATTAGTATAGTAGTTTATTCAGTAGTGAGCATTTCAGGAAAATATACAAACCGTAATACTAGCAGAAATAGGGCTTGAGTTGATATTCATCCCACTACCTGAAAATTTATACACGAGATATTTTGGCAGTTGTAGTCTATGTAACATTATGAGACGTGTGCCATACCATGTTTGCCTTGTGTTGTACCATTCTAACATCGCATTCTTTGGCGATGTCACAGACATACAAGACTGCAATATTCCCGAACGTGACATGTAATTCGCTTCTATTAGACAGATGGCGCCTCTTGCCATCAGAGATTGACGAAGCATTTCTCTTGTTGCTTGTTGTTTTAAGGGGCCTAACATCGAAGGTCATCGGCCCTATTTCTCTCATACTATTCTTTGCCTTTTGCTCTCTGAGGGAGTCAACAATGACTGGTGTTGAGAAGATGGAAATGTCGGGCTGTGAAATGATTATGCTAAATTTTAAATGGTATTATAAATGGATTTACTATTTACTATATACCATACACCATCTTCATAATTATATAGAATCGCCGGGTTCTGTCCTACGAGGTTTAAGGCATTTATATAACATTTTTTGGTTTGTCATAGTTATGCTGACATTGTGTTCTGAGATTACAGCTCTGCAGGGTATTTATTATTCATTTGCTGCAGACCTTATATATCTTTCGTTTTGTGCGTCTGTTTTTCGTACATCGATCTGTGTGAATGAGGTGCTTGCCTGTGGTTTTGATTTGAGACCTTTCATTTTTTTGCTAGTGGCTTTACGTCGCGCCGACACAGGTTATGTCTTATGGCGACGATGGGATAGGAAAGACCTAGAAGTTGGAAGGAAGCGGCCGTGGACTTAATTAAGGTACAGCCCCATCATTTGCCTGGTGTGAAAATGGGAAAGCATGGAAAAACCATATTCACGGCTGCCGACAGTGGAATTCGAACCCACTATCTCCCGGATGCAAGCTCACAGCCGCGCGCCCCTGACCGCACGGCCAATTCGTCCGCTTTTTTATTACTTTTCTTCGTATCACCTACTGGCTGACCTTGTTTTGGTGTTGATATTGTTTAAAGCCTATGATATGCATTTCATGTTCGCCTTGGGCGAGACGATATGAATATGTCTTGTAGCGCGTATACTGTTTGACACTCACGATTGTAACTGGATGAGCCTGGCCATGCGGCGATCCAGGGTTACGATCTGGGTATTTGAATCAAGCTCGGGAGCCTGTGATTTTGCTTGGCATGCTGTACGGATTGTCTTGCAACGTGTCTTAACGGCATTACCTAATTGGTCTAGAATATTCTGGTCTCTAAGTTGTGCGTGCGTGCGTTTGTGTGGATTGGCTGGTTAGATTTATGTTATTTTTCCGCATCTCACAGGTGTTATTTTTACACCATCATTATTCCTCTTATTACTTTTTCTCTCGGCTTTACACGCCCGAGTACTTGTTTCTTTTAATAGATTTTTCTGTTTTATTCGTTTGATTGTTTGATATGATTATTGATCTCGTAACTATGACAACCTCTCGCTCTCCTTGTTGTGTTTTGTTTTGTTTTATTTGCCGGGCTACTTTTCGGTGTTTTTCTTTTTTCCTGGGGATGCGGTCTCTTTGGAGATAATTGTTGTGTTCGCGTCTTTAAATGTATAATTTGAGTTAAAGTCTAGCATTACCGATTGCCTTAATTGTATGGCTTTTAAAGTATATGTTTTTTCCTTCCACGCGTGTCCAACTTCTCACTCTGGAGAAAGGAATGCTTTGAGTGAAGTGTTAATTTATTTCTCCAAGATAGATCTATTATGATCGCTATTATTAACACATTTCCTAACGCCTCTGTTTCATCCTCGTTGATGTTTATAAAGCAGAATTCTGTGGTAAAAAAATAAAATAAAAACATGACTGCGTGCACAATGCTTTTTACGTCTGTAAACGTGAGTACCTTTTCCTATGTATCCCCTATTTCTTTTCCTGTTTGCATAATCATTTGAATTTCATGTTATGTTAATAAACCCTATTCTTGTGATCCTAAGCTTTTATTGTGGATACATGCCTTTTCTACTTCCTTTCATTTCCTGGCAGTCTCTAGCCTGTACCGACCGGTCCACGAGGTAAGTATTTTGTGTGCTTTATGACTGGGTGGTGGTGTAGACGTCTTCTTAAGCGGGAGGGGTGAACTACTACCTACCTCATTACTTAATGAGGTAATGCCTGTGATGTATGCTGGATCGTTACGTCAACGGCTGTTCCTGTAGCCCCACACCATTGAGCTGAACGCGGCCTAGCGGATGTGGTTTTTGTGGAATATTGCCGGGAAATTCCCCTCTCCCAACCCCAGGCGTCCTAACAGCAGGGCAGCACTTCACTCCCAATTGTCACACATGGTCAAGTCCGGATTGCGGCTTGTGTGCGCGGAAAGCTTGATCCCATCCCGCTCCCAATCCACTTAAGGGATAATGGGAACTGCACTTCACTTTCCATCTGTCTACATCAAAACATGTGCTTGTTTTCATGCTCAGGCGCTACATGTACATGTTTCATGTTGTAAAATACTAGACAGCAGTCAAAACAAAACTAGCGTGAAACAGAGGGGATTAAGTCAACACGACATATGCAGTTTTATGCGAAATAAAGCTGAGATACAAAACAAAAATTCATCATAATCTCTCTGGCTCTGAACGTAAACCTGCAGTTGAGTAAACAAATGTGATTATCATGTTATCCTTTGTGGATATTTACACCGAAATGGATTTGAAACCACTGAGAAACCCAATATCAACATATGACTCTTTTCCTTGTACATGACGAGAGACGTGACAAATATCTGTGAGATATCAAAGCTTGACATGGTTAAATGGACGTAACCTTTTGGTATGAGAAAAATTCGTCTGTTATTAGGTTGTTCCAATTTCTCTCTTTCATCCTCGTCTTAATTTTCATTCTTTACATTATCACTGTCCGCCTCTGTGTAGTAGTGGTTAGTGTGATTAGCTGCCACCCCCGGAGGCCCGGGTTCGATTCCCGGCTCTGCTACGAAATTTGAAAAGAGGTACGAGGGCTGGAACCGGGCCTACTCAGCTTCGGGAGGTCAACTGAGTAGACTCGGGTTCGAATCCCACCTCAGCCATCCTCGAATTTCAGGCAATTACGTAGTAAGGCCACGGCCGCTTCCATCCCTCTTCCTTGTCTGTCCCTTCCAATATTCCCATCCCGCCAGAAGGCCCCTGTACCGCATAGCAGGTGAGGTCGCCTGGGTGTTGTATTGGCCCTCCTCCCCAGTTGTATCCCCAGACCCAATGTCTCTCGCTCCAGGACACTGCCCTTGAGGCAGTAGAGGTGGGATCCCCCGCTGAGTCCGAGAGAAAAACTAACCCTTGAAGGTAAACAGATTAAGTTAGTAAGTAAGTAAGTAAGTACTGTCCGCACACTTTATCTTGATGCATTTGTGTACGGGGTGAGGAGTAAGGAGGGAGCTGTCCCGGTATCGATAGTGCTGCCTGGTGCTGCCAACTGAATGAAAATGAAATCTGAATTAAATCGAGAAGATGATCGATCGATATGAAATTTCTAAACCGTTATCATCTTAAGCCAACAACTATGTCACATACACATTATATAACATTATAAAACATATCTCTCGATGCGAATCTTGTTCCTAGCATGAATTCTATACTTTGACTTTGATGTGTAAACAACAACAGTACCAGTACGTAAAGTTTACGCCAGATGTCGCACAACGATGCTTAAGCGATTCATAGTTTGTGTTTCAGAGGTTGCCAGTATGAATCTCGAAGATCGCCGAGGTCGACCGATTCAGCACTAGGATGTAAATGCACCAAGATAAAGTGTGCGGATAGTAAGTAAATAAGTAGATAGATAGATAAATGTCTTTATCGGCGTAGTTAAGGTCATTGAGCCTTCTCTTACACTAAACCAATTAGTATACATTAAAGTCATAAGTAATACTACCGTAATTAATACTAGAAGACTAAATTAAAACACAATCAAAGTACAACTGAAATAAAATTCCACCACAGTGAGACATACATACAACAGCAATAATAATAATAATAATAATAATAATAATAATAATAATAATAATAATAATAATATAGTATAGAAGAGAGAATAATTATTATTATTATTATTATTATTATTATTATTATTATTATTATTATTATTATTATTATTATTATTATTATTATTATTATTATTATATTGTAGTAGCACGATCACTGAAAGGCCAGAAATGCGCAGGTCACTCGCATCCTGTTATACCTCTTAACGCTCTTTTAAATAACAATGTAGTTGGTATTCCTCTGACGTCGTCCGGTAAACGATTCCATTCTCGTGCGGCAGACACCGAGAAGGAGCTGCTATATGCGGCAGTTCGATGGTGAGGGATGATGAGAAGGTTGGATGTTTGAGCCCTTGTATGTCTGTCATGAACATTTGAGAAGTAATGGAAACGTGAAGAAAGGTAAGATGGGGAAGATGTAGTAAGAACTCGATGGAGGAGAGACAAAGTATGATGGTTACGACGAACATGGAGTCGCGACCACTCTAATTTTAGGAAAGATGGTGACACGTGGTCATATTTTCTTAAATTGCATATATATCTCACACATGCATTTTGAGCGCGCTGTAGCCATAGGGAAAATTGCGGCCAGACGTCATTGAAAACAACATCACAATAGTCAAAATGTGGCATTACAAGGGCTTCAATTAATTTCTTTTTAAGCTTTATTGGAAATATGTGTTTATATTTATATAAAGAATGTAAAGCTGAGTAAACTTTTTGACAGATATGTAAGACATGTGCAGACCAAGTCATGCGTTCGTCCATGATAACACCGAGATTCTTCACTTGTGATACAAAAGGAATTGGAACATCCTGCAGGATTACTCTTGGCAACGGACGTTTAGTTATACTTGTTATTTGACTTTGATGGCCAAGAAGGATTACTTGCGACTTTGTAGGGTTCACTTTCAGGCCGTGCGTAACAGACCATCACTAACAGACTGTAAGTCAATATTTAGTAAGTCGATATTTTCCTGGAGGTCTCGTGCTGTAGAGTCGGTATAGAGTTGAAGATCGTCAGCGTACATATGGTATTTGCAGTGTCTTATATTGGATGATATGTCATTCACAAAGAGTGCGAAAAGAAGAGGACCAAGTACAGAGCCTTGAGGGACTCCTCTCTTCACGTGGCGCTACGAGGAAACGATTCCATTATTTCCTTTCACACATTGTTGACGTCCGTGAAGATAAGAATGAATCTAAGCAATCGTACTCTGAGAAAAATGTAGAGCCCTCAGCTTTACAAGTAAAATGCCAATGTCTACGCTGTCGAAAGCTTTACTGTAATCTAGTAGTACCAGAACTGTGAATCGTCCTCTGTCTATTGCTTGTCTAACATCCTCAGTCACTTTAAGTAAGGCTGTAGTTGTCCTATGTCCTTGTCGGAAACCGGACTGGAGAGGATTAAGGAGATTGTGCGTTCGAAGGTACTCAGACATTTGTGTATGAACGACATATTCTAAGATTTTTGATAAAGCTGATAAAATACAGATTGGACGATCCTTCGTTCGAAGGCGTTTGACTTTTCGGAAGAGGTAGCACAATAGCCTTCTTCCAGAGAGTTGGATACGTGGAGTATAGAAGAGAGAAATTGATTATATGAGTTAAGGTTGGTAATATACAATCGAGAATTAGTTTGAACATGTCAGTCCCAATGACATCAATTCCTTTTGCTTTCGTGCTTATTCTGAGGACTGCTTTTCTGACTTGGAGGGGCGTCACGTGACTGAAATAGAATTTCTCTCTGTCAGGGGTAGGGTGTGTACCATAATAATTCATAAGTCTCTGTTTGTCGTCATTTCGTACTGCGGAGCAGTTAGCAGTAAAGTACTCGTTAAGAGTCTCGAGAGGTACTGCAACATCTTCTCTGGTCTTGTTCTTCGTAAGTCCAAGCCTTTTAATAGATTACCAAAATGTCGTCGCTGTTCTACCGTCAGGCGTAATTAAACTGTAAGCGTGTCGCAGTTTAGCATTTCGTATTTGTTGTGTTGTCTTATTTCGTAACTTCCTATATTCGTCAAAGTTTTGTACGGTAGGGTCATTTCTGTACTGTCTGTGAGCGCAGTCTCTTTGTTTCATAAGTTGTCTAATTTCGTCATTTAACCACGGGGACGGTCCTTTCGATATTCTCGCTCGCCGCTATGTGGCATGTTTGTCAAATAGTTCCGTTACATTGCTATTAAAGAAGTCAACTTTGTCATCTAGATTGTTATAGTTCGTTATTTCATGTCAGGGTATTTTGCCTGCGTCCTCTAAGAGTCTATCTTTATTTATATTTTTCAATGGTCGGTAGGTGATAAATTTCTGGGAGGGTTTCGGTGGCCAGAGGTTATACGAGATGTATATTGCGTCATGTGCAGATATACCAGGTACGGACCAACATTGAGAACTCTGTCTGAGTTGCTGGTAACCATAAGATCTAATAATGTGTGCGAATGAGATGTATGGTGAGTCGGAGAGAGAGGTAAGATTTCCATATTATAGGCTTGAAAAAATGTTTTGACTCGTGTGGATTCGGAAGAAGTTGCGTCAGTTAAGTCCGTATTGAAATCTCCCATAATTATTGTGTGAGGGTAGTCCGGCAGTAATTTAGTAAAGTCAGCTTCAATATCCTGTAAGTGACCTGTATTCGGAGGTTTGTAAACTACTCCTACAAGCGCTTTAATCCCGTTCGTTGTTATTTCTACGAGCATGTATTCTGGTTTTCTCTCATACATGCCTGGTGAATGACCGACCAGCTTAGGTTCGAGGCTAGTTAGGAAATAGCCACATACCCCTCCACCGCGTTTGTGAGTGCGGTCATTTCTCAGAAGCGAGTAGCCTTCAAGATGACACAAAGACGACTGGCTATTATCTGTTAACCATGGCTCAGACACTATCACTAGATCAGAGGTCATCACGTAGTTGCTCTACGGAGCCGGTGTTACTTGCTCCGTTCGGGACGGCTGTTTGTCACGTGACAAGAGAGCAGCAGACAGGGGGGTTGCATACCGTGACCATACTGTACCTGACGCTCGGAAATGTTACCATATGAACAGCAGCTATAATAATAATAATAATAATAATAATAATAATAATAATAATAATAATAATAATAATAATAATAATAATAATAATAATAATGATTTGGAGCATGGATCATGTGAGACGAACAGGACACAGATTATAGAGTATAACAGGACAAGATAATTATTCCTTGACAAAGGAAATATTCAGCAGTGTGCAATATTTCTTGAACAAATACATTTTCACGATTAACTGAAGCTTTGGGACACATACATTTACCAAAAGAAAACAAGTTATATGATATGTACATATTCTTTGCACTCTCACTAACATACATTTCAATATTTGTATGGCATTTATGACTATGACAACAAATTAAATACGCGAACTGAAACATATCACTGGTGTACTCCTCCTTCACGGGACCTTTAGGCTCGTTTAGATAGTATTGTATCAGTGTTTGGTTCTATCGTTTGCGTACTGGCAAGTCGCAAAACACATTTCAAGTTTTCATCGGTGAGCCTACTTCTGTGTCTAGATTTACAAAACTTCATTATTGAAAACATCTGTTCACATAAATAAGTTGATCCGATTATACTTACAATATGAGCATTAAATGTGTACAATCTAGCAAATCTTTCCCATGAAAGACGAACAGAAATTCAGTCAAACTGTTTGTGTTTGCAAACCTAGATCTTTTTCTAATGCCTGAATATCGTGAGACCTACTCTCAAAATCGGCATATGGTGACATTAAAACCTCTTCGTATTCTTCTAATGTTTTGTAATGTGATTCAATATTTTATTACGTATCAGACATTTTGATGTGTTATTTTTTCAACTGTTAAATACTCTTCTTCACAGGAAGGTTCGAAACTTGTTGGCATCGGTGACCTACGCTGTGCTGAACTCTATTCCACTGTAAATGCAACATCTACAGACTAGATTTGAACGCCGTGTGGTGTGAGGATAAAGACGGAAACGCACTACTGTCACCTCACATGAGTTCACGCGTAACGTGCCGCAATCTAACCTGTCCAGAGAGATGTGCTATACCTTAGCGCCACTGGCCTTCAGTACATACTACGTCATGCACTTCCCCTACTTGCTCGATAAGCTGCTCTCTTTCCTCGAGAGCGGGCAGCAAACTGGCTTCGAAAGCATTTCGCTCTCGATTGACGATGCCTGCACTAGATAACCGATTTTTACGAAAACAAAAATATTTCTCTGTCGTGGCGGCGATTACGGGGGTCGAGGGGTAGGAAATACCCACCCCCCACCCCGCCCCACTTTGCAGATAAAACATTACATTTTATTTAATTTTAGCCACCTGAATGTAGATTTTATAAGAACGATTAAAAAGTGAACTTGTACAAGCCCTGATGTTTTATCAGCTAAACCTTTCCTTTAGTTCATTTAATTATTAACACAATTCTTGCGGAAATACGCACAAAATATTGTTCGTCGCGACTAACCGTTTCGTTCAGCGCCACAGAAAGTAGTGGAGACTCGCGTAGTGGCGTGTAGCATGTGCTGTGAGGAAGGGTAGCAAAAGTATATTGTTGCAAAGGTCGTGGACACTGAGGTATGATTCACCCGCTTGCCGCGTGCATTCGTCAACTGTCAGTCCCTTTATAGTATCTTTTTTTTAGGTTCGTAGTGTGCAGTCAAATATTAAATGATTCTAACTGCATAATCACGCTGTGCTTCTATTTAATTGTAATACATGTGTAATTATTATTCATTTGGTGAAAGTTCTTTTATAGTATTGAAAGAAAAAGTAAGGTAACGGTGTATTCTCCCCGAAGGCAGGTCCGAACCTCCGTAGAGGTGTGCCTGAGCCAGAGTTTAGGTACGATAGTGTGGCCAGTTCCTTTCCGCTCCTCCATTACCTTACCCCCAACAAAAAACGCGCGGCAACCCATCCAAATCTTGACCACGCCTAATGTTGGTTAACTTCGGAGATCTCACGGAATCCGGTGTATCAACATGTCTGCGGCCGTTGGCGTATTGAAAGAAAGTGTCAAAAAAGTAATATTGCTGCACGTATGTTGGTGGATTGTTAACCTTTACCACTCTGTCGAAATTCACTCAGAGGGCATAAAAAGCAGACCATTTTGAATTTTATTTCCAGCCTTGTCCGCCTCTGTGATGTAGTGGTTAGCGTGATTAGCTGCCACCCCCGGAGGCTCGGGTTCGATTCCCGGCCCTGCCACGAAATTTGAAAAGAGGTACGAGGGCTGGAACGGGGTCCACTCAGCCTCGGAAGGTCAACTGAGTAGAGGTGGGTACGATTCCCACCTCAGCCATCCTAGAAGTAGTTTTCCGTGATTTCCCACTTCTCCGGGATGGTACTTAACTTAAGGCCACGGCCGCTTCCTTCCCTCTTCCTTGTCTATCCCTTCCGATCTTGCCATCCCCCCACAAGACCCCTGTTCAGCATAGCAGGTGAGGCCGTCTGGACGAGGTACTGGTCATTCTCTCCAGTTGTATAGCCGACCCAAAGTCTGAAGCTCCAGGACACTGCCCTTGAGGCGGTCGAAGTGGGATCCCTCGCTGAGTCCGAGGGAAAAACCGACCCTGAAGTGTAAACAGATAAAGAAGAATAATAATAAGAAGAAGAATATTTCCAGCCTTCATATGTACCCCGCCCTCTGGCTGTTATATGCTTCAATCCCGATTACTTTTAGTTGAGCATAAATTTTGACACCCCCTCCCACGCACTTCTAATCCCGAATTGCCGCTGCGGTTTATGTGTAAATAAATATTTTCAATAATTCTGCTGTAAATACATTAATTGTATTTGTAATTTAAATTGTAATTTGTACTCAGATGTAATTTGTCAGTTCAACACACAAACTAATTCGAATTACTGTGGATATTCAACAACAACAATTTACCAACAATTTGCTTTACATCGCACCGACACAGATAGGTCATATGGTGACGATGGAACAAGAAAGGGCTAGGAATGGGAAGGAAGTGGTGTGGCCTTAATTAAAGTATAGCCCCAGCATTTGCCTGGTGTAAAAATGAAAATCCACGGAAAACCATCTTCAGGGCTGCGAACAGTGCGGTTCGAACCCACTATCTCCCGAATGCAAGCTTACAGCTGCACGCCCCTAACCACACGGCCAACTCGCTGGGTGATGCACACAGTAATTCAAACTCAATATGAATGTAGTTATCCCTTAAAGGTATTGCACCCTCACCTTAACTGCACGTGTTGACTCGATCGTTTCACCTTTGAAGCGGCATCCCGTGTCTATGAAATAAAACGATTCGTTTGAATAAAATGAGTGCCTAGACTTCTAGACTTTACTGGTACATAGTCCAGCTCCTTGGCTGAATGTTCAGCGTATTTGCCTTCGGTTCAGAGCGCCCCGGGTGGGAGATTTTAACCTTCAATGATCATTTCCCTTGGCTGCTGCTCCGGGTATGATTAAGGTAACATAATGCCTTCCTGTAAGCTCCCTGTTGTGTGAGATCAGTTAGTGTAACCTCTTTGATTCTTGTTACTCCTGAGATTTGTTTACGAGAGCTTTGAAATAAGCAAAGAAACACACTTCAAGTTTTAGTTTGGTATCATTTTTGTTGTTCGCAAGATGGCTTCCATGTATATATGTGTATTAAAATAAATGTGCTCGATTATTGTGGAATTGTACCCGTGTTTTATCGTTTTCGAAGTGCATTCCCAACATTTGGCGACCGTGACAGGACATTAGACAGTTATATAATCATATAAACAGTTTCATACATAGTATTTCAAGCATGGAAGTGAATATAGCTGTGGCAAAGAAATCAAGAGCGGTATTACGGCGATCAATAACCAAGATCTACAATGAGCTCGACGCGTTACTACAGATGCCGGAGAAAGATACGGAAAGTATTAGTGCACATATGGATCTATAGAAACGAAATTTCATGAATTAACAGGTATGGATACTCTTATCTTCACTAATATGATTGAGAGCGTGGAGGTTAGGGATGACGAGTTAGACAAAGAAATCAGTATGGCTGACGAGTAAAAGTTCAAATTTTATAAGGTTAAGACTGTTGTTACGAAATTATTAAATGAAGACCGGAACTCAGAAGCTACTGCAGTATCAGTTAATTCTAACTCGTCACTCCAAGTTAAGCGTTCATACAAACTGCCTTTGTTGGAATTGAAAAAGTTCGGAGGTGAACTAAACGATTGGCTTCCTTTCTGGTCACAATTTAAGAAAATTGATGAGGACCCTCTTTTAGACCCTAGTGATAAATTCCAATACCTCATACAGGCCACCACTTCTGGATCCAGAGCAAGAGATTTAGTTGAGAGCTTTCCTGCTACCGGAGAAAATTACTGTAAAGCAATATCGAGTCTCAAAGCACGCTATGGGAAGGATGATTTGCTGGTAGAACTGTACATTAGGGAGTTGTTAAGTTTAATCTTACAGAATGCTGTGAGCCCTAATAAGGTGTGTTTATCATTCCTCTATGATAGGCTTCAGAGCCACATAGGAGCCCTAGGAACCTTAGGTGTCACAACGGACAAGTGTAATTCCATGCTTTTACCACTAGTAGAGTCATGTTTGCCTGAGGACATTCTAAGAACTTGGGAGAGAACTTCTTCAATCACGCTAATTGGCCAGTCTTCTTCAAATTCAGCTGTTGAACCAGGGGGCGCTAGTGTTGGTGACCAGAGTGTGAATTCCAAGAATCTTTAGACAGTTTGCTGCAATTTCTTAGATGTGAAGTAGAACAGGAACAGAAGATTACTTTGGCTATGTCAGGGTTTGGTGTTTTGTCTTCGGTAGCTGTCAAGGGAGGTCCAAAGAAGAAGGAAAAGAGCTTGAATTACACCACTAATCCGAATGAGAACATTCCCACAGCAGCAGGTCTACTTACTGCATCTGGTAGAGAAACAGCAGGGTGTGTATTTTGTTCGTCTAATCACAAGTCTCAAGACTGTATTAAGGCCCAGAAGATGACTTTGCAAGGACGTCGTCTTGCACTTGAGACTAAAAGATGCTGTTTTTCTTGTCTCAAGGTCGGACATCCAGCGAAGAAATGTAGAAATAGGCCTAGGTGCATCATTTGTAGTCGAGGACACTTTGTGGTTATCTGTGATAAGTTGCCACAAACCCAGGTAGACTCAGCCGTAGAGAGACCGAACTCAACAGGAGACAAGATGGCTTCTAGTGCGCAAGTCCAGAAAGATGCGGCTTTAGCTAGTTTGTCGAACCATTGTGGGGTGCTGATGGAAACACTAGTTGTCAAGGTTCGGGGCCAAGGAGTTGAGCGGACTGTAAGAGCATCAATTGATTCAGCATCACAACGTTCCTACATTTTGAAGAGTACAGCCACGCATATGGGATATCAAACTGGCAGACAGGAAAATATCCAACACTCGCTACTTGGAGGTACAACCACTGGAGTGTACCATCATTGTGTGTACACTATTTATCTCTCTAGTCTGGATGGTAGCTACAACTGTCACTTTGAAGCATTAGACCAAACAAGAATTTGTGGTGCCATACCTTCAGTACATCAAGGTCCTTGGATTGAAGAACTAAGTAGTCAGGACATTGTTTTGAGTGGCATTGAATCTTATGGACCAATAGAAATATTAATTGGAGCTGATGTTGCAGGCAAATTGTTTACAGGAGGCCACAAGATACTAAGTACTGGACTAGTGGCCATGGAAACTCGTTTGGGATGGATTTTAATGGGCAAAGTACCTTCAGAACATAGGAATGAAGAAAGTATGGCTATGGTGGTGACTGCTATGCTAACAAGAGAAGCCACCATCACTGATTTGTGGACTCTAGATACTTTAGGGATTAGCGATCCATCTGAGAAACGCAGCAGATCTGAGATTGAGTCTACTACACAGCAACATTTCCTTGATACGGTATCAGTCAAGGAAGAAGAGTGATTGAAGTTCACCTCCCATGGGTTGAGAACCATCCTCCACTGCCTGATAATTACCAATTATCACTGAAGAGACTGATGTCTACTGTTAGGAGATTGAAGACTGAAGATTACTATGATGCTTATCAGGAAGTACTAGATGATTGGCTGAGGGAAGGGGTGATAGAAGAGGTGCCTCCTCAGGAAATGGATGTTCATTGCCACTATTTGCCTCATCGTCACGTTGTAAAACCTGGATCAGCATCACCAGTGCGCCCCGTGTTCGATGCCTCGTCTAAAGAAAATGAACAGCCCAGCCTCAATCAATGTCTTAAGAAAGGCCCTAATTTAATTGAGAAAATACCTTCCGTATTGGATCGTTTCCGACTGAAGACGGTGGGAGATGTTGGAGACATAAGAAGAGCTTTTCTCCAGATCATCATTCGCGAGAGAGACAGAAATGTTTTGATATTCTTGTGGTTAGACAGAAATGGAAGTCTCAAGACATACAGACATTGTCGTGTTGTATTTGGAGTCTCTCCAAGTCCTTTTCTATTAGAATCATGCATCAAACTTCACCTTGAAAATACATTAGTACTGTGTGAGGAAGGGAAGTCACCATGGCCCAAGTCATTTGTGGAACTTCTTACCCATAGCTTCTATGTTGATAATTGCCTTGCCAGTTTGGACGATGAAGAACAAGCTAAACACTTTATTGATGTAGCTTCAGGTGTCATGAGGGAACGGCAATTTTGTCTTCGAGGGTGGGAGTTGTGTTAGGACTCCTATGGAACAAGTCCGACGATTCCTTAGCAATCAACATAGATAACCTTCTTTCGATTAGCTTCAAGAAAATAACAAAGAAATTTTGAGTGCTGCCCATAGAATTTTTGATCCGGTGGGTGTCACATGTAGTGTAGCATTAATACCAAAATTGTTGCTTCAACAGACTTGGAGGGAAGGTTTGACATGGGATGAAGAGATCAAAATGAAATTCGTGAGTTGGCTTGAAGAAGTTCCTCTTTTAGCTCAAGTCAAGATTCCTCGTTGGTTGTCTAACTGCAACAGCCCAGACGACTCCTGGACACTTCACATTTTTTCAGATGCCTGTCAGACATCATATGCAGCGACTGTATTCCTGCGTGTTGAGCAAGGGGGTGAAGTGAGTGTTCACTTGGTGGCTGCCAAGTCAAGAGTTGCACCAACTGGAAAATCAGGCAAGGGATTGACCATTCCCAGGTTAGAACTTTTAGCAGCTTCAATAGCAACGAGATTATATGCATCGATTGTAAAGGATTATTGTAATCCCGATCTTAAGGCAATTTTTGGACAGATGCTTCAACTGTTCTCGCTTGGATTCAGCGAAGTGAAGCGTGGGATGCTTTTGTCATGAACCGGATTAAAGAGATACGAGAACTGTCAGTTGGTTGCGAATGGCGACATGTTCCTGGAAAAGAAAATCCATCAGATCTTCCATCACGTGGATGTTCTGTGAAGAAGTTGATACAATGCCGTTGGTGGGAAGGCCCTGATTGGTTGAGAGGAAATCCAGACTGCTGGCCACAAGCTGTCTTTTCTTATAATGAGGAAGAGATAAATTCGGAGAGAAGGAAGAATGTCGTTTCATTGATATCAAGTAATTCAGAAGACATGAGTAAAGATTGGTATTACCGACACTTTTCTCAGTACAAGAAAATTGTAAGGATGGTAGGCTGGATGTTGCGCTTTCTGACCAACTGTCGCATCAGCAAAGCTCAACGCATACATCGTGACCTGACAAGTGAGGAATTAGTCACGGCAGAAAGGAAGATTTTAGGGTGGATGCAGGAGGAAGTGTTCATAGATGTTTTCAATTCCAAACTAAAGAGCTTACTTCCGTTTGTTGACGAACAGGGATTGATTCGTTTGATGACCAAGATATCAAACCGGGATGATGTCAGGGACTTTTGTCATCCCATTGTGCTCCCAAAGGCTGATCACCCAGTCGTTCAGCGACTGATTATGGACGCCCATCTTAGCAACTGTCATGCTGGTACGCAGATGCTTTTGTCAATTCTGAGGCAAGAGTATTGGATTCTAGGAGGTAGACAAACAATTAGAGCTGTTATTAACTCCTGCATGATTTGTAAACGTCATAGTTCAAAGAAGTTGGCAGCTCATCCTTCACCTTTACCTGAGAGTAGAGTGCGTGACGCAAGAATTTTTGAAGTTACTGGAGTGGATTTTGCTGGTCCTCTCTACATCAAAGCCGATGATGGAACCTCGAAGAAGGCATGGGTTTGCTTATTCACTTGCGGAGTTTACCGTGCAGTTCGATTGGAACTGGTGTCTTCGTTATCAACAGATAGCTTTCTACAAGCTTTCAGACGTTTCTGCAGCAAACAAGGAAGACCTGTCATTGTCTACAGTGACCAGGGAACAAATTTTGTTGGGTTTAAGAACTCCTGTCACAAACTGGACTGGAATGCAATCTCACAATACAGTTCAGCGCGGAAGATAGATTGGCGTTTTAATCCTCCAGCTTCGCCATGGTGGGGAGGTTGGTGGGAACGACTAGTAGGAATGCTCAAAACTCTTCTCCATCGAATGCTTGGTCGATCATCTGTCAACTATGAAGAGATGCAGACAATCCTCTGTGACTGCGAAACCGTCATAAATTCTCGGCCATTAACCTATTTGTCTGACAACCCAACAGATCTGGCTGCTCTAACTCCAAACATTTTTCTACACGACATAGAAGAAGTAGGAACACCTGAGTATGACCTTTTCGAAGCAACTGATCTTCGGAAAAGACTGCAGTATCGCCTTCAGTTGAAAAAGAATCTTAGAGAAAGATTTCGTACTGAGTATTTAGGTCAGTTGAAGTTATTCGCCAGTAAGGATAAGCCACATGATCTCAAACTGGGAGAAATTGTTTTGGTTGGCAATGATGACACTAGAAGAATGGATTGGCCATTGGGACGAGTTGTCGAGCTTGTTAAGGGAAAGGATTGCAATGTTAGAGTAGTTCGTGTCGTCACTGCTTCAGGCGAGCTTATAAGGCCAGTTCAAAGAATATACCCACTAGAACTCGAGTTTCAACCACCTGAGGATACCCAGGAAATCCGAAACCACCTAAGGAAAGACTTTGTTCCAAGTGAGGAAAATATAAAGGATAATCACGAGGCCAGAGCATGTGACTCTTCTACTCCTCCTGAAGATGGTCCTCAAGTTTCAAAGCAGACAGTGAAAATAACTCGTCTAGGACGATTGGTTCACAAGCCAGAAAAGTTAAATTTGTGATATGTGTCAACATATTTATTTGTGTTTATATTATTGAATTTTATCATTTTGTAATTGTTTCAGGACTATTTTATGAAAGTGGCAATTTGTGCATAAAGAGTGTAAGTCAATTCATGTTAACATTCATTTGACTTAGGTGGGAGGATGTTGTGTGAGATCAGTTAGTGTAACCTCTTTGATTCTTGTTACTCCTGAGATTTGTTTACGAGAGCTTTGAAATAAGCAAAGAAACACACTTCAAGTTTTAGTTTGGTATCATTTTTGTTGTTCGCAAGATGGCTTCCATGTATATATGTGTATTAAAATAAATGTGTTAGATTATTGTGGAATTGTACCCGTGTTTTATCGTTTTCGAAGTGCATTCCCAACACTCCCCAAGCATGATACGCGTGCTGTAACTACATGTGTAATACATGGTATACATGAAGTATGCGAGCAGGTACGTATCTTATATCCTGAAGTGGACAAATTCATTTCAAATTGCAAAAATATAATCCTGAAAGCCCCAACGTCCACCTCTGTGGTGTGGTGGTTATTGTGATTAGCTGCCACCCCTGGAGGCCCGGGTTCGATTCCTGGCTATGCCACGAAATTTGAAAAGTGGTACGAGATCTGCAACAGGGTCCACTCAGCCTCGGGAGGTCAACTGAGTAGAGGGGGGATTCGATTCCTTCCTTAGCCAGCCTTGAAGTGGTTTTCCGTGTTTTCCCACTTCTCCTCCAGGCAAATGCCGGGATGGTACCTAACTTAAGGCCACAGCCGCTTCCTTCCCTCTTCCTTTTATATCCCTTCCAAACTTCCAAACCCCCACAAGGCATAGCAGGTGAGGCCGTCTGGGCGAGGTACTGGTCATCCTCCCCAGTTATATCTCTCGACCCAGAGTCTGAAGTTACAGAACACTGCCCTTGAGGTGGTAGAGGTGAAATTCCTCGCTGAGTCCGGTGGAAAAACCGAACCAGGAGGGTAAGAAAAAGAAGAAGACGGAGAAAGAAAAAAGAAAGAAAGCCCCAACAGAACTAATTTGTTCAAATAATAGAAACCAGATCTTGCGCCTCCACTTAGAACCACATCAACTTGTTGGATAACACGGTAGTGTGCCATACAGGCAATTTGAAAATATTCAGGTGAACTGCATAAGGGTTACGCTGCGTGAACTGAGATTATACAGAACTTACATATGGACAGTTCATTAAAAACGAATTATCTTACATATCTGCAAAAAAATATTTTTTCTGGCTCTCTGCAAAGGAATATGGGAACATTTACCAACATTTTACTGAGGCAGTTGATGAAGTGCATGACAAAAAGAATTCAGTCGCTCAAAGGCTCCGAAGTAGAAACTATTAAACAGAAATCTAAAATAATTGTGTTCAAATAAATTATGATTTTCACACTTATGTGATTTGTGACCTTCAGAGAGGTCTAGAGATGGCCATTTTTGTTGACGTCCATGGGCAACCTCTATGTATGTTGTGAGAATGAATTTAATGAGGTGGGGAGAGGCTTAAGCCTGGTGTCGGTGCACACACTACTCCTGTCGAATGACAATAATGAGTCCGCTCAAGGTTTAAGGTCGCCCTTCGACGGACGGACGTATCACTACCGACAGCGTCACATGTCCTCACTCTGCGGAGAGGCTTATAATTGAACCTAGGCTTTTGGTACACAATATAGTGATTAGAATTTGTATGACAGCACCTCTCCTACCCTGCCGACCAACATTCTGATGGGGAAATGTTTTTCTCCACCGGTGGAACTCGAACCGGCTAGCCACAGTGTCATACCGTTTACACTTGACATTTTTAAGATCATGGCCTCCATGCGAGACTTTTTACTCTGAAAGTTGACGAAGTTTTGGAAGGAAAAAAAGATATTGATGAAATGGAGAATTTGTACCCCAGTGTCATTCCTTCAATGGCATATGCAAGATTATCTTCTTGTGATGTGGAGCAGTCCTAATGATCTTATGGATTGCCTTAAGATAACTGATATGACGATGGGAAACTTCGAGAAAGCTTCGCTGTTCATTGGAACAGTGAGCTATCTTAACACATCACTGACTTAGTATGACCAGTGAGTGATTTTTTATTACATTATATTCTGTGATACTAAAACAGCATATTTCTGTAATTTTCATACATAGTTTTACTACTTAAGAACAAATTTTCAAATTTTTTCTTCTTCTTTCTTAATCTGTTTACCCTCCAGGGTTGGTTTCTCCCTCGGACTCAGCGAGGGATCCCACCTCTACCGCCTCAATGGCAGTGTTCTGGAGCGTGAGAAATTGGGTCGCGGGATACAACTAGGGAGAATTACCAGTACCTCGTTCAGGCGGCCTTACCTGCTATGCTGAACAGGGGACTTGAGGGGGAATGGGAAGATTGGAAGGAATAGACAAGCAGGAGGGAAGGAAGCGACCATGTCCTTAAGTTAGGTACCATCTCGGCATTTGCCTGGAGGAGAAGTGGTAAACCACAGAAAACCACTTCCAGGATGGCTGAGGTGGGAATCGAACCCACCTCTACTCAGTTGACCTCCTGAGGCTGAGTAGCCCCGTTCCAGCCCTCGTACCACTTTTCAAATTTCGTGGCAGAGCCGGGAATCGAACCCGGACCTCCGGGGTGGCAGGTAATCATACTAACCACTACACCACAGAGGCGAACTTCAAGTTTTTTTAGCATATAAAATACGTTTAATATTTATCATCCTTATTTCTGTGGTTTTCAGTTAAATGTAGTGTTGAGTGAACAAATATGATTTTCATGCATTTCCCTTGCGGATTTGAAACCATTGCGGAACCCAAAGTAATGTTTATAATCTAATACTCATCGTCTTGTCCGGCTTCTTAGCCGAGTAGTCATTGCAATGACCTTACGTTTACAGAGTCTAGGGTTCTATTCTCAGCTAGATTGAGGTAATTAACCGTGTCTGGTTAATTACGTTAATTCGGGAAGTGGCCGTTTGAGTTCGTCTTGATTTCCACACAAGAAGCTACACAGCAACCACCTCAGAAGCAGGAAATAATATAATACATCCTTACACATAGGGTGGCTTCATGTAGAGCATCTGATTCTAAAAAAATGGGGCACGTCCTCTTGTGCGAAGCAGATAGCACCCGCCAGGATGTGGGAAAAGTGACTGAGTTGACGTGCGAATCATTGAAAATGAAATGGCGTATGGCTTTTAGTGACGGGAGTGTCCGAGAACATGTTCGGCTCGCCAGATGTAGGTCTTTCGATTTGACACCCGTAGGCGACCTGTGCGTCGTGATGGTGGTGATGATGATGATGAAATGATGATAAAGACGGCACATACACCCAGCCCCCGTGCCAGAGAAATTAACCAGAGATGGTTAAAATTCCCGAGCCTGCCAGGAATCGAAACCGGGACCCCTGTGACCAAAGGCCAGCACGCTAATCATTTAGCCATGGAGTCGGACGTGCGAATCACTGATGTCTCGCGACTGAATGGCAGTGCTTCAGCGCCCCATGCGAGTAATATACTCTGTGCTGGGCGTATGAGCGCCCTGGGCAGCTTACCCGATATGCTCCTTCAACAGGTAAAAGAAAGCTTTCGAATTACGAACAAAATTCATGTGAGCATTTGTATAGGAAATTTAGTTCCACATCTTGCAAGTTTGCTGCCTTAGCTTGAGAGACTATCAGTTTTCCCATTCTTTTGGTTTTCTTCGGATAAGGCATTCGTGAAAACACGGAAATGTACTTTTCCACTCTTTGAGTTAGTATGAAAAGACATATAAACGTTTATAGGAAACTGAATTCTAAATGCACTCAATAGGCTCAATATTTCCAAATGAAGTACCGTCTTCTGTAGTTGTTACTCCAGGAATGGGCACAGGTTCTGAAAATGTTAAAATGGGGTTACGAAGCCGTATCTCCTCTTTCGAGACAGACTGTCCTTTTCTACTTACGAGGTTATATTAAATTTGGTATTAGATGAAGATTCGAAACTGGAACTGCCCTAACTGTAGTCAGACACATCATTGCACTAGAAGAACAGATTTCTCTTCATCTTAGCTGATTTGTCCCTGTGTTTAATTCACTCTCTGGCAAATTCCCATTCTTCTTTACCGTTTTTGCTTGGTCGATTCCAACCACCCTGAAAATGCGACGCCAGCGGCGCATTTACCAATGGAATCTTTTCTCATATTTCCTTACGCTTCCGGGCGATTGGAGCCAGCTTAATTTCAATAGATTCAAAAGGGAGACTCTTTTTCTCTTCTGTTTGCTGCCGGTCATAATTTGAAACTTTGTAGGCTGATTGAAACGGAACTTTCCAAAGGGCTAAATGGAGTATGGCTGAATCACACAGAAAGATAGAAATGTCCAGTTGTTTGTGCCACCAGATAGCAAGCCCATACGAGTGACATCTATAATTAGAAATTGGAACCTGTTCTCAACTTGTAACTAGCTTCACGGCCACCTAAAGCGTGGTACTTTGCGATTGACACACATTTTCTAAGTATGGTCTGTAAACTGTGAGAAATACAAATATAAAGCATTATCAATCAGGGCAATGTGTGAAAATAGGACGCTAAATTCAATAGTCACTAGAAGCATAGGTATAGGGAATGTACTTTGCCTTATAGAGGACGTTCTCGAATCACCGGCCACTTCTTGATGTTACACGTTGTAGTTGTTCAGGGCGCTCGGACAATGTTTTTTGCATGCTACAAAGGTTTCAAGCGTGTTAAAAATATATTCAGTTACGAGCTGCGACCTTTTAAGTGTAGTGGCGTGTGTGCGTCCTGAAAACTACCAAAGAAAATACGTTGAATTTCGTCGAGTTCTATGAACGTGAATGTTAAATAACTAACGCCTATTTTTCATCATAATAATTCATAACCTCTATCTGTTTCATTACTTTAATTCATTTCAGAATGATCCAATAAATCGCGCACATATATACACACACATCTATTCAGCTATGAATGGCCACACTCACTAATTACTGTATATTTACAAGTTCCTCTACATTACGGCGCAGCAGGCGGTCCAGCCCGTTGTTATACCTGCGGACGGTTAATCCTTACTTTCGCTTCCCCCAAGTCCAGTCACTTCATACAGCAGGTGTGTGTAGACCACTGTATCTGTGAACACAGGGCCTGTTCGTTCGTTGGCTCCACTTCACGGACAGCCCAGTAATTCACAGAGTCACATGCAATGAACAACTGCTCAACAGTATTCAACAGCAGGTCAATACTCAGAACAGCGAACATTAATACAGATCCCTTTACCCCCACACTCACGACAGCGGGTTCTCTCGCTGACTCACGGCAATCCCCAGTCCACAGAAATACACAAACACACAGTACTCTCTGGCAGTACAGGTCTTCCATTCCGTCGTCTCCTGCCCAACTCTCACTGGATTCTCCGAAAACACAACAACAGCTCCTCTTTCAGACCCCGGTGGGACATTAGCGACATCCAACACCTCTGTCGCCCTCAGCCCAGCCACTGAATCCCAACCCACTGCGTCTCACACAGACTCCACCACGGAGCCCAATACTGACTCCACCACGGAGCTCAACTGTGATTCCGAGGCCAGCTCCAACACTGGCTCCACCACGGAACCCAACTGTGACTCTGAGTCCAACACCAACACTGCCCCTACAACGGAGCCCAACACTAACTCCATCACGGAGCCCAAATGTGACTCTGAGTCCAGCACCAACAATGGCTCCTGCGCGGAGCCCTAAACTGACTCTAGCTCCACCACACAGCCTAATTGTGACTGACTGTCCGCGGTTAGCCTCCCTTTTTATAGCTCGGATGATTTGAGCCAGAATTTTCACGAGATGGCTAGAGGAAGAACATTCCCGTTGCATCCCAAGAAACTCACAGGTAAGGCGGCCGACGAGAACAATACACGGAAAGGCCGGCCCCAATCCACAAGCCAGCTGGAGATCCCAGGTTGGCTCAGTCACTAGCCTCTTCCTAGAAATACCGACGGGGGCTACCACGGGGCTGGCAACATTGTCATTATTATTATTTAATTAGTATTCATGTTATTAAAATTATAGTACTACACGAATTCACAATGCGAAACATACGTCCGTCAGATGGATGCAGCAATCTAGGCTAAATGTTATGTACCTTCCTCCGTCCTCACTTGGCCTAGCTCAGTGGAGACGATGAGTGATAGTTCGAAAATAAAATATGGGCCGAAAGTTCTATCTAAACTTTACTTAAAATCAAAGGACATGTTCTAGAATACATATTCGTAAATGAGAATTCGAAGAAATCATTGGGTGGAAAGATTTGCTTAATAAATTAGCATGAGGTAAGAATAGTAATCTTCCCAGTAAAAAAAGAATACATAGAAGTATAACAATATAACATTTGCTATTACTGATTCAAATATAAACACGGGTCTCGAACCCAATTTACAATCATTTTGTGGAATACGGTGATGTTATTGCGTTTTGACGGAGGTTCAAATAAATTAACTGCGCATGGCACGTACCCTCGAACTGAATCATCTCTTGACATGAAATTAAAATTATAGATTCGCACATCTCGGTTTGATTAAATTAATCGGAACTAGTCGGTAAAAAATACAACAAATACTTGTTTGGGTTTGGCATATACCCTCCAAGAGACACTGAATATAAAATCATGGGGTCCACTTCGGAATAAATTGGAGAGGGAACAGAACCTCACAACCTCGAAATCAGCACGTGTTGAAATCGCTCCGATCAACGACGCACTCAATAACAACGGAAGAATACCACATTGGACACACACACTAATTTGAAAAGAAAACAAATATATAAAGGATGTCATCGTCGGGGTTTAGGTGTCGAACCCAAGACCTCTACGGCTCTTGACGTCAACCGTCGTGCATACGACAGCGGAATGTTGCCAGTTTAAATTAACAACTCCCGGTCAGCTGCCGATAGAAACGTCAATAACTAATATTTTACACCCGAACGGACCAACCTTCCTTGGGCGGGTTAACGGTTTTTTGTGTACACCAGGTTCATTCATTTGTGTCTAGGTGACTCTCCGTCGTGTTTATACCTACATAAATACGCTATTAAGTCAATAGCCCATTTCACCTCACGGCTAACAGAAAACAGTCTGGCCTTTCAACATATGGTCATGAGTCTTGTTACGACACACAGATTGTGCGCCATACAAGTCCGAATCTAGGCCACTCATCAGCTTGTACTCAAATACATCATTCTCATCACAATATGAGGATAGCATTCTCCATTTACGGCACCTCACGGCCTCGTATCTAAGATATCCAGGTTCGCATCCAGGATCTCACTTGGCCTATTATGTAATGTAGCCTCAGGCTACTTCAACAAATATCTCACTGCAGAGTCACATACGCATTTCGGCTATGCACCTATCCTTCCTAGGTTCGCATCCCCCACACCGCTATGGTTTAGTCTGTCGCGAGATAATATAAAAGACCTTCTCTGTGTCAAAACGCAACGGTGTAAATATCTCTCAGCTCTCGCGACAAGCTGGAAAATATTGCCATGTGTAACCATGCACATCCTAATGTGATTAGCTACGTCTTCTTCGATACTGGATTCCCCGTTCGAATCTTTAGAGGTAAACTGACCTCCAACTCATTCTGAAGACAATGACATCAATATAATACTTACGTCACATGGCGCATAAGAAACCTACATTCAGAATCACGTAATACCCACTAACCTATATCATTATCCACATACTATATAAATGCGAAACTAATAAAACACATGGCTGGCGCAGGCGGTCAACCCAAAATTGAATTATTCAACCTACACTTGAAATAAACATACCTATGGCATTGTAAGTGACATCTTTAATATTTACATAAGTGAAAAAAGGCACTGAGTCGAATCTGTAGCTACAAGTCAAACCATCCGTCATTGCCTCAGCGCGCCTTTCAGCGCTGCGTTAGCACATTTTAGCGCTGTGTACACTGGATCCTGAAGTCTGGCAATCGACTCCTGGGAACGTTATTACAGATGCCGTCTTTTTCTTCGATCCTCGGTAAGTCCTGCAAACTGGATGTTGTATTATGACTCTCCTCTTCACTGCCTTGTATGTACCTGCATACAATGTCGTGACCTTGGCCAGACACAATTGACTATATCTGCTACTTATGATATCAGTCCGACCATGAGTAGCGCCTATTACGGTTATGATACCCGGTCACAACCAGTCCGTATGGCAGTTAACTCACGCGCACTGCATTAAATTGAAGAAATCGAACTAGTTACTTTATTCACCGACTGTAAATGCTCGGGCGAACTAGTCCGCTCATGAAATGCGATTTTCCACGTGATAAATTCAAACATCTTCGTCTCTTTCTTGCGATCTTCCCTCTCTTTCTCTGACTCTCTTGGGAAAACGGTCTCCGGGGTCTTCAGGAGTAAGTTCAAAATAAAGCATTCTTCACACTGGGGTTTACGTGAGTAACCGCAGGGATTGCAGCTTGTGCTTGCGGGGTTCGCGTCCCTCTAAGACACAGAAGTTTTGATGCGAGCGACATGCACTACGCACCGGTCTGTCAGCAAGAAGCCTCAAGCTGATTCGGAAGCCTTCACTTCATAGTATATTCCAGTTTCCGTTGGCCTGGGCACCTCCTCGTGTTAACAATAGATGCTCTTTGTGTACCGGCAGCGTTTCTCCAACGGCTGTTTGCATCCAATCAAGGAAAACCTTTAACATGCCTACTTGTCATCGCTGAGTAGAGGTGCAAATAGTAGTCCATAATTTCAATCAATATTTTTCAGTGTTTTACATTCGCTGAAATAACATTTCAAATTAGCATGCTGCCAGGCCTAGAGTGCCCAGACATGGCTACGTGTTGTTGGCATTACTGGCTCCACGCGACAAATTCAAACATCCTCGTCTCCTTCTAGCGATCTTCCCTCTCTTTTCTGATTCTCTTGGTTAAGCGATCTCCGGGGTCTTCACGAGTAAGTTCAAAATAAAGCATTATTCATACTGGGTTTTACATGAGTAACCGCAAGGACTGCAGCTTGTGCTACGGAGTTCGCGTCCCCCTAAGACACGGAATTCGGGTTCTGCTTGGTGCTATATTCAAATATTCCTATTACTTAAAATGCTGATCTCAGGATCGCAATATGGTGAAACGGTACAGTTAGAACACCAAATACACTTGCCTCGTACGCGGTGACGATTAGTAGAGGTTTTACATCAGTAGCTTTACCCTTCCCCTATGCTGACTATACGAATCAAGTGGACGGTAATTCGGGGGGATCGTAAAAACGAGGTGCGTAGTTACATAGCATGACAAAATTAGAATTCTGAATGGGAATTCTCCAGTTCCCTTATTTGTGCTAGTAAAATATTATATTAATAGCATGCATAGTTTACATATATACTATGGTCGTCTGGTGGGGTAAGCGGAGCGAGAGTAAGCACTGCTGCGGCGCATGCGGCTATCTTACGTCTCAAGGCTTGACAATAAATACTTGTTCCGTCCTCTACGACTCTTGCGAATTGAGGTGTTGTCGTGAAGTGTCAAAATGATAGTGAAATTGGGCCTTATTTTCACATCTACTGAGATAATGAACATGCAACTGATGTTTGCAGCTAAGAGTGTAGTATCTGTTACTCTTGCCGTACCTACAAAATGCCGTGACTTCTCGTTAGACGCAGATAGTACGCTTTTTTTAAGTTCTTTGTTCGGGTCATCGACCTATAGAGATCTTTTGCCCCTACTTGCACCATGTGATATGAACCTGCGTGTTATTGGAATGGAGGAAGTGTAGAGTGTTGCATGTGAGGAAAGGAACGTTAAGGGCGACACAAACATCCAGTACCCAGGCTAGCGATATTAATCTTTTGCAATTAAAAACCCCTGACCCAGTCGGGAATCGAACCCGGGGCCGCCAGGTGACAGGCGGACGCGTTGCCCCCTACACCGCGGGGCTGGGCAGGTAGTAGGGTTACACCTAAGGAAATAAAAAGAAAAAATGGAAAATTGTGGGATTAGGCACATTATCGGAGAGGGCGTATGAAGTCCTGTTGTAAGTGGTAGAGAATAATGTATACACAAAAGGAATACAATAGCGTGTTTACAATACAGCAGATGTCGCTGCCTGAGTGAACTATGGCATTTCAGTTAAAGACTAGTAGTAGTGTAGGCTATACAGTGCAGCACAAGCTTCAGCTAGTGTGTACGTTTTATGTGCGATGCGTATTTCCCAGTTTCACAGAGCCAAAATTGTGGCATTGATTCGGGGTGGACATACTGTACATTCTTTCCAGAGAATTGTTTGTTGTACTCTTGTTGTTGCTGTTGTTGTTGTTGCTGTTGTTGTTGTTGCTGTAAGTCATAGTGTAAAATTTTGAAATATGTAAGGTTCGTGTGAATTTGTATATGACGGTAGCTAGTAGTAAACCGGGTGAGTTGACCGTGCGGTTAGGGGCTCGTGGCTGTGAGCTTGCATCCGGGAGATCGTGGGTTCGAATTCCACTGTCGGCAGCCCTGGAGATGGTTTTCCGTGGTTTCCAAATTTCACATCAGGCAAATGCTGGAGCTGTACCATAATTAAGGCCTATCTGTGTCGGTGCGATGTAAAGCCACTAGAAAAAACAACTAGTAGTAAGCTCAACATAATTATAGTGTTGTAAGCCGTAGTGTGAAGCACTGGAAATACTTAAGTTATGTGTGAATTTGTATATGATGATCTAGATTTAGAATGTTGGACGAGTAGTATTTCTTGTAATATTTTCTTTCCGGGAATTACCTTGTGTAGGCCTACTCTTGTGTAGTTGTTATTTTTGTTGTCGTTGTTTGTTTGTTGTTGTTAGGTAATTATATTTTAACTTTACTTTTTTATCAGTCTGCTTTAAGTGACCATCGCAACCGGGATATTTCCCACTTGCGATGTATTTGTTAATAATAATAATAATAATAATAATAATAATAATAATAATAATAATAATAATAATAATAATAATAATAATAATAATAATAATAATAATAATAATAATAATAATAATACAGAAGCAGCAGTATCGCATATCGTATGGGTTACCCAAAGTGCAGTGTACAAATATGCGAAATGTACCACGAGATCAATTATGTGACTGACAGTCAGAGGGTGACCGAGGTTCACAACGTCACGTCATGATGCGCATATCCGCGTAACAGCGCAGATGAGACCAACTCCGAATGCTCAAAAAATGACGAGATGACTTCTTGAAGATGATCGAGGTCCGTGTATCTTCATAAACTGTACTCAGTCGGCTGCATAATGCCCAACTGAAATCATTTAAACCTTTCCAATGTGTTCCACTAAAGTCGCACAACCAAATCACCCGGTAATAAACAGCAGTATTTCGATGTACAAATCGAGGGTCTTTCATATAAAACCAGACCGAACGCACGGTATTTGTACTCTGCACTACGGCAGCTGCAGTGTAGGAGACGCGCGCGTAGTTCTTGACCTTGCAAGCAGCCTGCACGTGTTCGACCTGGCAAGCATGAGTCGCCAGTATGAATCTCAGCTGTTAATATGGTGAGACAGTTATCATTGCAATACCGTATTTTCGTGCGTACAAGTTATTTCAAGTACGAGTCGGCTCGACGGGTGCGCGATGCATTTTTTCAGCAGTTTCCTGGTGAAGTGCCACCTTCGCGAGCACATATTCACGTAATTGTAAATAAATCAAAACCTACTGGCTCAGTGCTCAATTAAAACATGTGCACACATGAACTGTTTTAACAGAAGAAAGCTAGATGTCATTGGTGCGAATCTTGAACGTTCACTGAATTAATCACTCACAAAATTAACACAACAAGTAGGGGTTTCTGTTTCTTCTGCACACAGAGCTGCAAAGCTGTTACACATCAAACCGTACATGTTTACATGGGTCCATTGTTTAAAACCTGCTGTTCAAACCAAGAGAGTGCGATATTGTGAGTGGTATCATGGATCATTGAATGATAGTTTGTTCGACCCACAGCTTGTGTTCTTTCGGGTGAGGCCTGGGTTCATCTTAATGGTCGTGTGAACAGTCATTAACTATCGCTATTGGTGTGGAGAAAATACAAATGGTGTTTATGAAGTCACGCATTATGATAGGAAGATTGGTGTTTGGTGTGCTGTTAGTGGAAGACGAACAACTGGGCCTATTATTTTCGAGACGACAGTAAATGCAGAGAGGTACCAAGATCATATCAGATGTAAGGCTTTTCTGGCGTCTTCTCTATTAACCAGCGTTTCGTCTTAGGTCTGACACTAGACTTGTCAGAGTGGGATGTGTTAAGACCCTACTCACTGACGCTGAGTGTATGCGGGTGAACTTATCAGAAGTCTATATAAGAGGCACAGTCTGATAACTGCATACGGGAGATAAATCTCCACAATGGAATAATTGCTCGCCTAGCAATTCCGAATGGAAAATTCTAAATTCCCGTGGAGGGAATTAGATATTTTTCACCAATAGAGCATGTCAAAAACATATCAGATGTAAGGCTTTTCAGGCGTTTGCTCTATTAACCAGCGTTTCGTCTTAGGTCTGGTCTGGTTAATAGAGCAAACGCCTGAAAAGCCTTACATCTGATATGTTTTTGAGATGCTCTATTGGTGAAAAAATCTAATTCCCTCCATGGGAATTTAGAATTTTCTAATCAGGTACCAAGATGACATTTTGACGCCGTTCTTCCATCAGTTAACGGAAGAAGAACAATCGCATGCGTTATTTCAACAAGATTCAACCCCCTGCTCATAGAGCATAAGATTCCCTTCTTACAATCTCGGAAGTGTTTGCAGACAGAGTGATCAGTGCTGGTCTATTTCCCCGTCGTTCTCAAGATCTAACCGTGTGCGATTTTTACTCGTGAAGTAAACTGCAAAGAAAAAGCGTATCGAACAAATCCTCACACATTGTAGAAACTGAAAGAAAACGTTGCGAATGACATCAGAAACATTACAGTGCCAGAAGTCACTAGCGTCAGCTAGAATTTAGTTACCGGATACAGTGCGTTTATAGCCCAGGAAGGAGGCCACTTCCAGCAACTGTTACAAGGTAGGATTTCGTATAAGATTGTATACACGCTTAAAGCAGGGCGGGCGCGCACGACATAAGTTCGGCAGAGGCAGCTGCCGTAGCGCAGAGTAGAAACACCGAGCGTTAGGTCTGGGTTTATATGAGACACCCACTACACTGCGCGTATTACTAAAGTAGGGTTGACCGGGCGAGTTGGCCGTGCGCGTAGAGGTGCGCGGCTGTGAGCTTGCATCCGGGAGATAGTAGGTTCGAATCCCACTATCGGTAGCCCTGAAAATGGTTTTCCGTGGTTTCCCATTTTCACCCCACAAATGCTGGGGCTGTACCTTAATTAAGGCCACGGCCGCTTCCTTCCAACTCCTAGGTCTTTCCTATCCCATCGTCGCCATAAGACCTATCTGTGTCGGCGCGACGTAAAGCCCCTAACAAAAAAAAAATAAAAAAAAAAAGAAGGGTTGAAGATCGTCAAGCTCTGTTAGAGTTATCAAAATCTCAGTTTCGTTATAAAGTGTTCTTGTAACTTAGGAAACGATCGGTGCATCTCAATTCACACACAAAGTCAATGCCATCATCAGCTAAATTCTCCGACTTACCCAGGTATTTTCAGCAATCAAATACAGGATGTTTCAAAAATAGGGGGCATAATTTGAGGTATGTATTTGTTACATGTAGACAATCAAAATAGTGCATTACAACATGTGTCCGGAAATGCTTCATTTCCGTGTTATGGAGTTCACAACACTGTACTTCACCGGAACGTTTTTCTTCCGCATGTCATTGTCATTGCAGAAGAAGTTAAAAATATCCACCTCCTGCTTGAATAAAGACCTCACATCGATGTCTCATTGACCTGCGAACACGATCCCAAACTCCAGGTGTATTGTGTATGTCCTCACACGAAGCCACAATTCGATTCCGATGAGTTTCCATATCAGGCACCGGAGACGAATACACCGATGATTTTAAATGGCCCCACAAGTAGAAAACGAGAGGGTTCAGATCAGGTGAGCGTGGAGACCAAGCAATCGGACCTCTTCTACCTATCCATCGATCAGGAAACATTGGAACCAAGTCAATGAGACATCGATGTGAGGTCTGTATTCAAGCAGGAGGTGGACATTTTGAACATCTTCTGTAATGACAATGACCTGCGAAAGAAAAACGTTCCGGTGAAGTTCAGTGTTGTGAACGCCACAACTCGGAAATGAAGCATCTCCGGACACATGTTGTAATGAACTATTTTGATTGTCTACATATAACAAATACATACCTGAAATTATGCCCCTCATTTTTGAAACACTCTGTATAACACTATCGTCAATTTTACGGCAAAATGATTATTTTAATTAAATGTACAATATGTTAAGTGATCATTCATCCAAGTGTCATTGGATTATGTCTGGTACCTTGTAAGTGGGTTAGAATTATTTGCTGTCTGCTGATGGAACGCAGAGCTACGTGTCACGTTATCCCGTTCCTAAACTCTTCGATTCCCATGGCCTTTCGGGTGAAATAAACTCACCTATATTACCTTGGCTAGACGGTTCCCTTTTTTGTTCACGTGTCGTTCTATTATTAATTGGAAGTGCGTCATGCTTCCGAATAAAGCACGTTTTTATCTCGCACATAACTTACTTAACCAACTATTTAAATGTCATATCTCTCGTAGCAAGCTCCAGCAGGGTGAACGCGATATGAACATGCTTATCGCCTAGCAGCAGTGCACAGAAGATACCCAAAACCCCAGCACTCGAATTGTGAATGCGTATTACATAGAGGCTAAGAGTATTTCATGGCGGTGTAGAAAGCATGGGCACATATTTGAATTGTAAAATGAAATCTGTTCCGGCTGATGACCGTACGTTGAAGAGATTTAAGGCTTCATCTATATTAATAATAATGTTATTTATTGGCTTCAAGTCCCCCTAACTACTTTCACGGCTTTCGGAGGCGTCCAAGTGCCGGAATTTAGTTCCGCCGGAGTTCTTTTACGTGCCACTAAATCTATCGACAGGAAACTGCCGTATTTGAGCACACTCAAAGACCGCCGGACTGAGCCAGTATCGAACCTGCCAAGCTGGAGTCAGACGGCCAGCGCTTCATCTACAGTATACTGATCTATACTAATAAATAAGCACACGTAATCATAAAAACAACTGGACCGATTTTGATATTTCTTTCACCGGGTAACATAGATTATGTATCATCACGGAATATGAAGAGTTCCCGCGAGAACAGTGATTTAAGGAAAATAATAGCAGCGATAATAAATCTCTAAGTTAGTACCTTTGCCAGTCTGTGATTTTTTCACATAAAAACTACTGGGTTGATGGAGCTCAAATTTGGCAAACTGATAACTGGTACCTGTGGTTAACACACAGGCTACGTACTACCGCACCATCTTTTAAGTGGTCCTTTTCGCGAAATAAAAGTGAAGCAAGACAGAGGAAAAAGTACGCTAGTGACCCTTAAAATTGAATACGCAATCAGTCCCAATGGACAATGGAGAGCACCGAATGTCCTAAAATTGTGCAATAATGTACAGTTGTCATGAATGGAGCAGGTTCTTCAACTAAATAGCCACACTTGTGAAAAGCATACGTGGTTAAGTTCTGCAAGCAAGGAGCGGAAAACTGGAAGAGAAGAAATGCTTGCAATTTGAAGAGTTTATGGCTGTGCCATATATTGCAATCTCGTGCTAGGATGAAAGACATGCCTGTAATATGCTTAGGAACATTTTTATACGGATGGGAGAAATGCACGTTAAGTGGTTGCATATGATCAGTGCATTTTTCAAGCCGGGTTGAGTGGCTCAAACAGTTGAGGCGTTGGCCTTCTGACCCCAACTTGGCATACTTGATCCCGGCTCAGTCCGATGGTACTTGAAGGTGCTCAATACGTCAGCCTCGTGTCGGTAGATTTACTGGAACGTAAAGGAACTCCTCAGGGACAAATTTCTGGCACCTTGGCGTCCGCGAAAACCGTCCAAAAGTAGTTAGTGGGACGTAAAGAACAATAACATAATTATTATTGCATTTTCAAGCATTTTACAATGAAAAGTTGATGTTATCTGGAATAAGATGTGCTAAGTGACCATCTGTATTACTACACCCACTCCAGGAGTCAGCGTTCAGGAAAATAGTTCATTCATTGACCGTTTGAAAAATATATATCGTAATGAAAGTCGTAAATGAGTTTCCGTCATATTTACACTTTACTCTACTTGAAAATTTCAGGTGGGTCTGGAATGTTATTAGGAAATATGTAATTTGACTCTGTAACTAACATATAGGCCCACAGGAGAGAATTAAGCTGATAGTATGCGGAAATGACTGGCATATCCGAATGAAAGCTAGCTACTACCCGATCTACGATGAAATGACGAGTTTGTCTCCTTTGTACGATGTGTGTGTAATCTGTGAGCGCCTTTGCCAGATCCACCCTGGTCAATATTGAAGTCTGAAGTTTCTTCCTAATCTCAAATTTTCTCACTTTTCCAATGAAACAACGCGCATTATTTCGAAGGCCAGCGTGTGTATCTGAACAGTTTCATCCTAATCGAAGGGTAATATTTTAGATGTAATATTATTCCGACGTTTGAACGCCATCACTGTGAATGGTATGTTTTTATTGAAAACTTCTTTATGTTTCAGAGTAGTTGCGCGTAATATAGTATCATGAATAAAACCATTAGTTGCAACGACACAGTCCATACGGTGATTTTTGGTTGCACTCCATCTGCATTCCCCACACCAATTTGTTGTCTGCACAATGAGTATCACGTTAGGCTATCCATCTGATGGGCATTTAGTTCAAATCGTTGGTACTCTCATACCATCATATGTCCAATAAAGCCATATTTACAGATACTCAACAGTCAGACATTCACGTTCTCGAGAGGGTTCATATTCTCACTGTGAGGAAAAATAATCATTACCTTGAGAATCATCAAACTTGTCAGGCTCACCTTCATCATGCATATATTAATTTTAATTTAACCTTGATCGGTCTCCTACCCTTCACATTCCCCACTCTATATACATCGTCTATGTCCACCTCACTAAAGTTTATCTTCATTTTACTTTGTATTGCTTCTACCACTTTATATACTAATTCCACCTTGCTTTCCTTGTCTCCTTCCGGCACACCATAAGTAAAAAGGATTTTTCTCCTGAGCTCTTGGTTAGTCCTGTTTTCAGGCCAATTTACTTGACTCAGTTCCTCCTCTAAATCCCTGACTTTGGTCTTCAGTCTTTCTACTTCCTGTTATGAGCCACTCTCTCTTTTATCACATTCGTCACCTCTTTAACACACTGTTTTAACGCTTCTATTTCCTTATTTATTTCCTTGGTTTGTTCTCTAATTGGGCCTCTTGTTTGCTCATCCTGACATGCTTCTTTGATCAGTCCCTTAATCATTTCGAATTCTTCCCATCCGATTACACCAACTGGTCCAGGCCCTGGGTTTAGCTCAACTCCACCAATTTCCAATACGATTGTTATCACTGTGGCTACCATCAGGGTTGACAATAAACCATTTATTGCCCACTTTTCATCTCTCCTATCACTTTTTCACATTTCACTCCTTCATTCCACCTTCCTATAGCTGCCCTGTACTGCATTAGTGAATCGCCCATATTCAGCACTCTAGTCATCACATCCGCTCACTCCACTGTCTCAATCACGACTGGATCGTGAATATAGATGTCGTTATAGCTAATAGTCCTGATCTTGTCGATGGCATCTTCTTCCTTGTCTTGCATTTCCATGATTTGATAGGTCTTATGGCGACGATGAGTTAGGAAAGGGTTAGGAGATAAAGCACAAAGTGAAAACGAATTTATGATTCTTTGTGATGATCACAAATGTGTGTGATCAACGACACAATATTTATTTACACATTCAAATGCAGATAAAGACATGCGGAGAAATAACAGAAAGATTGCATTTTATGGAATAAACTGACCACTTTTCCTGAAAAACCTACAACCTGTTTTCCAGTCATTGAGCGGGTCGGGGATGGAATGAATCAAGCCCCTCTGGGGCAATGATTAATGACTGACAGATGAAATGAAATAATAATGGAGAGTGTATGAAAGATGACAGGGAAAGGCGGAGTACCCGGAGAAAATCCTGTCCAGCCTCCACTTTGTCCAGCACAAATCTCACATGGAGTGACCGGGATTTGAACCACAGTACCCAGCAGTGAGAGGCAGACGTGCTACCACCTGAGACACGGAGGCTACATCACTTGTCCTACCAGAAGAAAATTTGTGCCGTGGTTTTCACCTTCAAATTGTCTTGATTCTTCAGCACTAAGGCATACTTCGTCGCCGAGCAAGTGTCTGCGCGGTTTGGATTACATAGCTGTCATCTTGCATTTGGGAGATGTGGGTTTGAACCCCACTATCGCCAACCCTGAAGTTGGATTTCAGTGGTTTCCCATTTTCACATGAGGCAAATGCAAATGCTATACTATAATTATACGATCGCGTCATTTCCACTCCTAGCTCATCGTCTCAATAAGACCTATCTGTATCGACGTGACACAAAGAAAGTTTTAAAGAAAAGAATGTATAATTCCTCCTTCTTATACTGATTTTCCGACATCCTGATGTGGTCACAGATGCAAACTGTGTGGTAAAGATGGACTTGGCGTTTTTATAGACATTTACATAAACTTCACTTGGTTAAGGTTCCAGAAACTAATTACCTGCGATATTTCGGGTGTATAAATGTGTACACTGCTGAGGAGAATTTTATCTACTTTTTTTTTTACAGGTGGCAGCAATGGCAAAGGGGTATTTGGAATGAGGAGATAAAAACTAAGTTGGGAATGAACCCTATAGACAAATGTGTACGCACCGGCTTCTGTGTTGGGATCATGTGAAGGGAATGGAGAACGATAGGTTACCTAGGAGAATAATGACTCGGACATGGATGGCAAGAGGGGTAGAGGGATACCAAGTTGGATCCAGATTTTGATGACCGAAGGTAAGAAGTGTGGAATTGAACTAGCTATCGAGCTTGAAATAAAAAGAGGATTGTGGAGGTTCTTATTAAATTGAATGCTGGAATGCAGTAGGCCTATATAATGGAGTTTCAAGACACACGTATATAAACTCCAAGATATCAGTGATATAGACGAATTATGGTTAAACTCTAAGGGATATTTACGAAGATCATAATAATACAATGTTCAGTCCGACTCGTTGGCTGAATGGTCAGCGTACTGGCCTTCGGTTCAGAGGGTCCCGGGTTCGATTCCCGGCTGGGTCGGGGATTTTAATCGCTTCTGATTAATTCTTCTGGCACGGGGACTGGGTGTATATGTCCATCCTAACACTTTCCTCATCATATTCAGACAACATACTCCATTACCAACCACCACAGAAACACGCAATAGTGCTTACATCCCTCCATAGAGGGTTGGCGTCAGGAAGGGCATCCGGCCGCAAAACAGGGCCAAAACCACATGTGCGACGCAGTTTCCACCCGCGACCCCACAGGTGTGGGAAAAAGCGGCAGGAAAAGAAGAAAGAAGAATAATAATACAATGTTCATTCCACATTTTCGTTAACCCGCAACTGATAGCCATTATTTTGTTGGAAATGCAGCACTTCTTGTACCTACTGTACTTCAGGAGAAACTGTGTTGTTGCATTTGCATTCGACCAAAGCTCAGCAAAGAACACCGGCCAGGAATGCGATCTCGTAGTGAATACCAGTAATGAAGTAGTTCTCTTTATTGCGTTTGCCTTTGGGGTTCCAATACACTTTCACGTTATTACTCTGAATGTTAATGCTGCTTTAGACGTGTAAGTGCTGAAAAGCGTGTTTGAGAACAATTGTAGTGCTGCCAAGTGATGAATGTATGCAACAGGTTCGAAGGACTTGAAATTTAACTTCAGTCTTAATTATTATTATTATTTTTTTTTTTTTTTTTGCTAGTTGCTTTACGTCGCACCGTCGCAGATAGGTCTTATGGCGACGATGGGACAGGAAAGGGCTAGCAGTGGGAAGGAAGCGGACGTGGCCTTAATTATGGTACAGCCCCAGCATTTGTCTGGTGTGAAGATGGGAAACCACGGCAAACCATTTTCAGGGCTGCCGACAGTGGGGTTCGAACCTACTATCTCCCGAATACTGGATACTGGCCGCACTTAAGCGACTGCAGCTATCGAGCTCGGTAGTCTTAATTATTTGTGTAAGAAAATACAACCTTCAAGTTGTCCAGTCTGTCTAACACAAGATATAAATGTTATGAAACAGCTAGCACATGCCTGAAGACGAAAACAGTTTATTAGTAAACTCGTATCCTCGTCCTGAGATAGTGCAGCAATTTTCAGGTGCACCATCAATGGAAATAATTTGCATTAAACGTATTCATTTGAATACCAGCCCTTCTGCCATTCTTAAACTTCTGGCAGTACTGGTATTTCTTTTTTTGCTAGGGGCTTTGCGTCGCACCGACACAGATAGGTCTTATGGCGACGATGGGATAGGAAAGGCCTAGGAGTTGAAGGAAGTGGCCGTGGCCTTAATTAAGGTACAGCCCCAGCATTTGCCTGGTGTGAAAATGGGAAACCACGGAAAACCATCTTCAGGGCTGCCGATAGTGTGATTCGACCTACTATCTCCCGGATGCAAGCTCACAGCCACGCGCCTCTACGCGCACGGCCAACTCGCCCGGTGTACTGGGAATTAAACTCGGACTAAGGATGACGGCAGCCAAGAGTACTAACCGTTACGTTACGGAGACGCACAACAGTTTATGAATAAAAGTACGAGTTTCATTTAATCGGAATATCCAAATATTTTCTTCTAAAGATCTTAATTCCATGCGCGTTTAGTTTCAGTATTGCTTTTATTTTTTTTAATTTTTTACGTCGCACTGACACAGATAGGTCTTATGGCGACGATGGGTAGAAAATGCCTAGGAGTGGAAAGAAAGCGGCCGTGGAGTTAATTAAGGTACAGCTCCAGCATTTGCCTGGTGTGAACATGGGAAACCACGGAAAACCATTTTCAAGGCTGCCGAGAGTGGGGTTCAAACTAACTATCTGGTGGTGTTGACGGTGTATAAGGGTATACATTGGCTTACTATTGGTTCTAACTAAAGGCAATACCATCAACGACATCGGTTGACTGAAACTGGGAAGGGGGGCGGCGGAGGTGGGGAAGGAATGAGGGAGAAGAGCGAACCCAGTCCTTGAAAAATAAAAGTACACAATTCACCCAATCCCGAATCCCATACCCAGTCCCCGAAACTATGAAGAGGGGTTAGAAAAGTCTCAAAGTAGAGACGTCGAGACATGCAACCTCCCAAGAGATACTCGGTGCACCTGGCGGTCCTCGTTTTTAAAAAGCGATTAGCTGTTGTATCGCTTTCGGTGTGGGAACTGTTGATGTAGTACACCGTACATACACTGAGTGGCCAAATGTTATGGGAAGACACTGAATATGGTATTTATAACAGTCGAGGCATCGGATCTACATTGTGTTGGAATCGTTCTGAAGAGATCTGGACCCACGCATCTTGCACTGCTACCCACAATTGATCTTGTAGAGTTGGTGCGGGGTTCACGGAGCGAACACGAGCATCGACAGCATCTCATAAATGCTCGATTGGATTAAGATCGGGGGATCTGGTGGCCCAATCCATGGTTGTAACTTCACTGGAGTGCTCCTCCAACCACATGGGTGCCACTACATGACGCATTGTCCTGTTGAAACATGACATCTCCACCAGGGTACTCTAGAGCCAGAAAGGGATGCAGATGGTCTGAGAGAATATCCACACCGAGCTCGATAGCTGCAGGCACTTAAGTGCGGCCAGTATCCAGTAATCGGGAGATAGTGGGTTCGAGCCCAACTGTCGGCAGCCCTGAAGATGGTTCTTCGTGGTTTCCCATTTTCACACCAGGCAAATACCGGGGCTGTACCTCAAATAAGGCCACGGCCACTTACTTCCACTTCCTAGGCCTTTCCCATCCCATCGTCGCCATACGACATATCTGTGTCGGTGCGACGTAAAGCAAATAGCAAAGAATATCCACATAACGTGCACCTGTCAGCGCTCTCTGCAGCCGGTAAATGGGGTCGAATTGCGACCATGAGAACGCCGCCCAGACCAGAACTGAGCACCTCCCGCCTGGACACAACCTTGTTGACACGCAGGATCCATAGCTTCATGGGGCATACGGCACTCTCATGCGCCCATCACCTCTAGACAATTGGATCCGGGATTCATCGGACCATACCATACGCCGCCACTGTTCCGTGGTTCACTGTCGATGTTCGCGGGCTCATACACGTCGTTGAGCTCTGTGTCGAGGTGTCAGCAAAGGGACACGAGTTGGTCGTCGGCTGGTGAAGTATATGCGGTGCAGTTTCCTCCTTACAGTCCTGGTACAAATAGGTTCCTAACTCCCAACATTGAACTGGGTGGTGATCTGACTCACAGTAGCCCGTCGAGCGCCCAGTATGGTTCTGCGGAGGCGACGTGATGTCCGTTCGTTAAACACCTGTGGTCTTCCCGTGCGGCGGCTTACGTGGGTGCTTAAGTTCTCTATGCGATATTGAAGATCGGTACTCGACAGTGTTGACCTCGGTAACCCGAATTTGCATGTAATCTACGAAATGCTGTGACCAATGCGTCGTGCGTCGATGATTATCCCATGTACAAAGTCGGTTAACTCGAGACGTATTACCATCTCCACGACACTGGTGTCTGTGACAGATTGCTCGAGTACGCCGCAGCTAGCCGCAACGCTCAGGATCATACACGGCACATTTTCTAATTGGACACCCCTTCCAGTGGCGTTTGGCCATTCGGTGTATTTTACGTTGATACAGTAGTTCAAGTAAACACTCGTAGCGCTGTGAAACGGATGATGCTTCTTCCTCCTTTTTTTTTTTTCTTTTTTCTTTCTGAAAGTTGTATATTAAGTGTCAAATATAAAATGGTTAATTTTCAGGTTTCTATTTTTAATGGTTTATCTTTGTTTCATTAATACCTATTTCTGTTTATTTATTTGTTATTTATAACATTTTCATTTATTATCTGCCACCGGAATGTGGTCCCTGGTAGCATACGTCAGTATTAACGTAACAGAAATGCCACGTCAATACTGAAGGATTAAAACATTTTAATTTACTGCATAACATATATTGTCCTGCAAACATGAATATAGCTTGCGCCACCTTACCCACTATGCTACGTAATACTCCAGAAATCTCGTTCGTAAGATGCTGTTTAAAATGTAACTTTTCAAGACTGCATACTCGAACCCAACATTTCTCTAATCGATTCAAATTTTAGCTTATATATCCCAATGCATTATTTGTAATTGATAACCGTGTAAATATAGACATGATGCTGTATAGGCTTTTGGGTTTATGCCATGTCAAGAAAATAAGGTGAAATTCTTTACGTTTCGCAGAAAGCTGTGCTCTGCGTCATCAGAAGAAAATGTCGACTTCTTGACATGGCATAAGCCCAAAAGCCTACACAGCATCATGTCTATAAGTACGGTCCGTGAAAGCATCAATGGAAACCATGTATATGATTGGGTAAAAATAATTTTTTTTAAATCTGGATAATTTTTTACTTATGATTTTACATATACGTTTTGAATGAGAATGACATTATATGATGTCATATAATTTCTACTTAATAAAAGTTTGCCAAATGAGGCAGCTCTCTAGATTATTCCACGCAACCCAACATGTGTTTGGCGTCTACAGTATGGAAGGTTTCATGTAACTCCTCTCTCAGATGATACACATGCAATTGCCACCTTTATGTCTGTCAGATCCGCATTAACCCCTGGCACCTACACCCCCTTGATTTTTGTAGAGTCCCTCTTTAGCAAGAGCATTAGTGGGCTCCGCAATATTAAACTAATGCGGGTAAAGCGTCAGATGCTTCTGGCTTCATATAGTCTGCTGCTTATGAACTGAACCTCACCGCAAATCTAATTATGGAGTCACAATGTTATCATTAAAATTTACCACACACACTGGTGTTTACCATATAACGCGCGGTTACGATGACTTTCCATTAGACTTCACCTACTGAGCGGCTTCGTTTCCATTACTGGCGGAAACGAGAACAACTCTAAAAGTTCAGGATAGAAGATACACCACAAATGAGTACACAGGAGTGCCCGTCGTTAATGTAGGACCTCCAGTTATTCTCTTCTAATTAAAGTATGAAATCAAGGCACTTTTCTCAACGAGACGCTGTTAATTTTATAGGAAAAGGAATGAAGCTTTATATGACTGTTAATCAAGTGATTCTAAACCATACGATTTACAGTTTATGTGAAAAAATGAACCGAAAGTACGTGGTCTTCCATTTCATCATTATCACTTTCATTTACTGGCGTTCGAATAACAAACAGTTTGTTCGAAGGTAGCGGTGATGTCACTGAACTATTGTTACGAATTAAACTCTACCTGTTTTATCACTCTAATTTATTCCAGGATGAAAGAGTGAGCTGGCCGTGCGGTTGGGGTCGCGTAGCTGTGAGCTTGCATCCGGGAGAAAATGGGTTCAAATCCCACTGTCGGCAGTCTTGAAGATGGATTTCCGCGGTTTCCCATTTTCATACCAGACAAATGCTGGGGCTGTAACTTAATTAATACCACTGTAGCTTCTTTCCCACTCCTATCCCATCGTTGCATTAAGACCTATCTGTGTATCTGCAACTTAAAGCAAAATTGTAATAATTATTCCAGGATGACCCAATAAATGCACTCACACACATACACACACAGTTCTATTCAATCATACATGACCACCCTTACTAATTGCTGGCTATTTACACATCCTCGTTCTTTTCACACAGTTCACAAATCCCGTCACCTCACACAGCAGCGAGCTAGGTTTGAACACAGGGCTACCCGGCCACACAACACGCAATGACTGTCCCTTTGTTAGACGCCACTGACAGTTCAGTAATTCACACAGTGAACAACTAAACACTGAAAAATATACAACAGCAGCTCAACAGTGCAAACCAGCAGGACAATACTCCTCACAACAACGAGCATTAACAATGTTCCAATTACACTCACGATAGCTGCTCCGATCACTGACTCAACGACAGTCCTCGGTCCATAGAAGCACACACACAGTGCTTTAAGTATTCCGTTCCGTACCCGACGATACCCTAAATCCGTTCGAAAACTGACGACAGCTAACAGCCGTCCCTGTCCAGCTACTCACTCAATACGGTAAACCTTAACAGCTAATTCCAGTTAGTAACATTGTTGTCGCTGTTCGCGTGGAATGCGAATGTGATATAGACAATTGTTCCGTGTTTCTAAAGTATATTTCGCTTCAGAATTTCGGTATACTGGGTCATCTGTTCCTATATGTTCCAATTAAAAGCAAATTCAGATTATGGCCGCATCATGGGGCTTCATTCCGTAAATAACTCACCAAAATGTAACAAACGCGCATGCACTTCAACTGAACACTCACCCAAAATGAATTTTGACTTTCTTTATGTGTCGATCATCTGAAAGGTACAAGTTTTCTACATTACAACTTCTGCAATACGAAATTTCGACTTTGCGACGTGCCTTGAAATCTGTTGCAATAGAAATCACATCACTACTCAATGATTTCTGCTCCACATGGGTTAAGTAGAAGCCATTCATTTCAGTGTACACTTGGTTAATATAATCCATGTCTTTCAGACTATCGAGCTCGAACTACAAATTTATAAAACACTAGCACTAACCTTAAAAAGGCGACAAAAAACAACTTGTAAAAATAAACCTGCGTCTAATACCACCACCACCACCACCACCCTGACCACCACTACCCGCACAACTACTTCTACCACCACCACTTACTCCGATCAGTCAGCCACCAGTGCTGCAGATGTAGGTTACCACACGGCACTCGTCTGTCAAGCATCACAAATACCGTCACCATCCTCCTGTGCTACTGCCCCACAGAATGAAAATCGCTTTCAACAGGTACATGCGCACGACACTCCAAACTCCACATGAAGTTAAGCCTGTTCCTCACCGCATCACAATGGGTCAACCAATGCCACACGCTAATGCAGCTTCTTAGCAATGGATGAGAGACCATACACCCACAACACCACCTTCGACGCAGATTTTCCCGTTTAACGTCTCATCACCTTTGCTCCAGCCCCAATTTAAAGGCCACCACTCTTTCTCTTCGTCGATCCCGTTCCCCGAATTTATCCTACGCATAAAATAGCTAGAAGCAACGGCAGGGCAATGTATAGACTACACTTATTCACACTACACCACCGTCACCACCAGCAGAGCTCTACTGTCGGCAAATATATACCACAGTCTAATATACACAGTCGCGAAGCTCGTTAGTAATGAAATGGCATCCTGTTGTCAGGCGGAACGACACTAGCGCTCGACGCGGCCAGCAAGCTCTAACTGTCCGGAACAATTCTCTACCCAACAGCTGAATGCACTTTTCCACGTAAATTATAAACTGTAACTACCTCGACTACTATATTAATCGTACATTTTAATAAAATACGTTGATACACTAGACTAGAGCGTGGTAATAATACCGAAGGAAAACAACAATAGTTTATTTTCGAAGGAACAGCTGATCATACCACTGTAGTTAAGGTCTTAGCCATTTTGGAAATCATATTATTGAACTGAATTTGGTAATTTCACATAAATCATAAAAATAGTAATGATCTAAAAAACAATTCAAATAATATTCAAACATCTCAGGAACCTAAATGGCTGGATTTTGAGCTTTTTTGCTTTATGACACTGAAAACATTCATTGCAAAATATCACAAGGTAATCTATTCTTAGTTTCACAAATAATTTCAACACTAATGACTTAGTACCTTCACAGCATTAATGTTGGAAATCAGGTATTAACATTAGGGAATTAATAGTATACTACATCGAAGTTAGTGAACATACAGCCCACGTTCTCTCGGCTCCTCTGACAAACGTGCAAGTGCTTATCAGCTTACATTTCGGAGATAGTGGGTTCGAACTCCACTGTCGCCAGCCCTGAAGATGGTTTTCCGTGGTTTCCTATTGTCAAAACAGTCTGTACCTTAGTTAAGGCCATGGTTTCTTCCTTCTCGCTACAAGCCCTTTCCTATCCCACTGTTGCCAAAAGACCTATCTGAGTCGGTGCAACGTATGACTGTGTGTTGTGCTCCTTTGAGACGGGCTAATCATCTCTTATCAATAACTTTCGGTTCGAAGAAATCTGCGGAGTTTTCATACTAATTACTTCTTCTCTGCTGACATAAACTGGCTATCTCCAAAATGATTGGAACATAACGTGATGTTATTGTACAAATAGTTCACATTTTTCTTCAATAAATCATCCCCCTACAATTTACAAGCAATTTTCTTGCCTTTCTTCTTTTCTTAATCCATTTACCCTCCAGGGTTGGTTTTTCCTTCGAACTGAGTGAGGGATCCCACCTGTACCGCCTCTAGGGCAGTGTCCTGGAGCGTGAGACCTTGGTTTGTGGGATACAACTGGGGAGGAGGGCCAGTAGCTCGCCCAGGCGGCCTCACCAGCTATGCTGAAGAGGGGCTTTGTGGGGGATGGAAAGATTGTAAGGGCTAGACAAGCGAGATGGAAGGAAGCGATCGTGGCCTTAACTTACGTACCATCCCGGCATTTGCCTGGACAAGTGGGAAACCACGGAAAACGACTTCGAAGGTGGCTGAGGTGGGAATCGAACTCCCTTCTACTCAGTTAACCTCCCGAGGATGAGTGGACCGTTCCAGCCCTCGAACCACTTTTTCAAATTTCGTGGTAGAGCCGGGAATCAAACTCAGGCCTCCGGGTGGTGGTAGCTAATCACACTAACCACTACAGCAATTTTCTACACATTGAAAATCAAAACACCGCTACGTGTTAGAGGTTACGGTTGTGTTGAAACGTTATTTAAGTTCATATTATTGGATGGATTTTACTATGAGTTACATTCCTGAATCAGTGATGAACGAAATGCCTACTTATCTGAAGTTAAATTTCTTAATCTTCACAATATTGTTCTCTTATCCGAAAATGTAAACAGTAATTAAGGCTTTTATGTACAGGTTCTTTAGAAAGCCTAAAGAATGATAGCTCTGGTGTCTGCTTGTAACTGAGCAATTTATTGAGCCACACACACCTCCTTTCGTGCATACCATGTCAATTTAATAGAAAACCGATCATCTATAATGTAATTACCTCACGCTTACCTCGCAAAACGTATACAACTTACACATCCCAGAAGACCAGCAGCTTGCTGGCCACGTGGAGCGCTGCAGTCGCATGGATGAAAAAAATAAGCCGAGCTTCGCGACTGTGTATGTTAGACTGTGATATATACCGTAAACCATGATCAAGGAACGTAATGGTATCCCGATATTGAAAGCTTTTCTTATTGAAAGCACCACCGGATTTGACTTAGAGGCTGTCTCTTCTTTCCAACCACTGCCGATATGGACAGGTTGCTGGAATAGGGGTATCTATACTACGGCAGAGCTACCGAGTGGTGCCTCTCGTGCACCTCCACCTTAACCAGTTTAATGCGAGCGAATTTGCTGGTATACACCCAACAGGAAATTCCATTGTATTAAACGTGAATGGCGATGAAGCTGCCAGCAAGATCACCAACAAAATTGGTTCGGCTGAACATGGATCATCCGTATCCTTTCAGTACTTTCAAAAGCCCGCCGTCAAGATTCCATCCCCACGCCCTCGCCACTAACTCTTCAGTTACGTGGGTCTGGGGGTCAACCGGACATCAAAAATATACCATAATCAAGAAACTTAATGGTATTCCGATACTGAAGGCTTCTTTAATTAAAATCACTACCGTGAGGACGTGTAGCCCGTCTCTTCTTTCCGACCACTGCCAATATTGATAGGTTGCTAGTACGGCACTACTACCGAGTGGAACCTGTCGTTCACCAGTTCGCTGTGAGCGATGATTGCGGTTCAATAACCATTGTATGTGTGAACGCCGAGCTGAGCGGCCAAGTTGTGGATACTGCAGACAGTCTGACTCCAATTCCTCGCTTCCCCAACGCAAGGGCATTACCTCAGTGCCACACTTGTTTCCATGCTCATTCGGCGAACTCGAAACAGTGCAAGAGCCCTTCCGCCCCACCCGCTGAGCGATCAGCTGTGATTGCTCCACTCAGGGCAATAGATACACCCACATTCCGGACAGACTATCTACTCAGGCACCGCCATAATTAGATGATATAAATATCCTTAATGATATTAAATAGGCAAAGAAAACTTATAAATTTCATATCCTAATAAAAAATCAGGTTTGTCGTCTGTCTCTGATGAACAACTTCCGATTATACAGCAACTTAGTTTCAAGCCACCTCCAAAAATCTAACCAAACAAACCGTATAGCAGTACAACCCTTGAAGGGCTTTGGCCTACCAAACGACCACTGCTCAGCCCAAACGCCTGCAGATTACGAGGTGTCGTGGGGTCAGCACGACGAAGCCTCTCGTCGGTTATTCTTGGCTTTCTAGACCGGGGCCGCTATCTCACCGTCAGATAGCTCCTCAATTCTAATCACGTAGGCTGAGTGGACCTCGAGCCAGCCCTCAGGTCCAGATAAAAATCCCTGACCTGGCAGGGAATCGGACCCGGGGCCTCCGGGTAAGAGGCAGGCACGCTACCCCTACACCACGGGGCTGACCTCAGGCCACCTCCAAGCTTCATGTAATTTAGAACTTAATCTTCGCTTACAGTCAACACGCACCAGCTTAAACACACATTTCCAATTTCAAGGATTAGAAACCCTGGTGTAATTCGGAGCTGGTCACTCTAACCAGTCCAAACACCACCTCCCCCTCACAAGGTCCAATCTTATACAGTTAAATGCATGATGAATATAGATGATCAACGTACCATACTTTGTATTTAAGCATCCACTTCATCATCCATGGATCCATCTAGAAGACGATTCATTTTCCCTTCCACATTCATCAAACCATTCATTCATTCATTCATTTCGATTTAATTCCCACACTGAAACGTCTTACGTTCCACCCAGGTATTCAATCATTTAATCACCTTCTTTTCTGCTCACTCAATCATAAAAGTAAAAGCAAAGCAAAGTCACCTCCGTACAGGCCACGAAGGCCCTTGGAGGAGTGGAAGGTAAAGGCTTCCACATTGTTAACCACGGCACCTGATGTGGTAGAGTGGTTAGCTCTACGCCCGGCCACCTTTGCCCCCAGGAATTAACCTGGTACTCATTTTTAGTGTAGCCTGAGTGAACCTCAGGGCCATATCCACCTCCGGAAGTGGAAATCTCGTTTCTTAAATTTTACGACTTCCTGACGGGGATTCGAACCCACGTCCTTCCGGGCGAACCGAGCACGCCTTTACTGCATCGGCCAGGCAGCCCCTCCATTCATAAAAGTGAACAAATTATATAAATAACAAAGAACCATAGCCACTTCACATCCATTCACAATAATCCGCTGTCAACTTGTCCCTAAAAATACATTGGTACCACAAACACCAGATATTCATCCGCCACTCAGCCATACAAAACACAATATTTATACACCTCCATTCCCCCCGAATCCCTCCCACATCACCCCTAAGCCAGGATGTCAACAATTCTTCCTCAATGACAGTACTGTAAACATCACTTTTCCTCATTTCATTTATGTTCGAAATATCCATATCACTTCATCTCTTGACCAGACAAGGGTGTTGCCCTCTAGGTGGCCCACCCATCCCGTCAGGGTGAAGAAAGAACACTTCCTTAGATAGATAAATAGACAGACAGACAGAAGATTATATCCTCAAAATTGCGTTGGCACAGGCAGAGTTTTATTAAATCTGGTTTACGAAATTAAACACGTTAAAAATGAAATGAAATACAGTACCTAAATATTTCAAGCAAAACATCGTGAAAAATGACACTGAACCTGTTCTGGATCCACTTTCCTTCTCTTGAACTCAATATTGGCTGTATTTAACCACTCCAATACATAGAGCCTTTTAACATATACTTATTTTTCTTCCCTTATTTCGAGGGCAAACATGGGAGGTTTTCGTATTATGCCTTTCTAACGTGGTCTCAGTGGAATCTTCATGGGACCAAACTACTTTTATGAACACTGTTGTTTTCGTATCAGCAGCAAGTTCATTGAGAACGCTGGAACCGCACGCTGTAGTCTGTTATCGTCGTTTAGGACCAAATTCTTAAAGACTGTAAAGCGCATGTTTATTTGCAATTTTATAACCGTTGTACCCATCCTTGCGGGGTTAGTTTTTATGCAATCATAGCAAGAATGATATGTAATGAACATGAGAGGCAACCGAAGAGACAGAGAGCATATCAGTTAAAATAGTCTGCCAATGTGAGGTTATCCTTGATTAGTTTTAGGGGTGGGACATTGTAGCCCTTTACCTCCGTGTACTTAAATATGTCAAAACGCTTTAGTGGTAGCTGTACGTTTATACCACAACTGTACATTTTTGGTTTAGGATTTGGGTTGGGGATTCGGAACTTGAAATAATCCTAGAATTTTTCTGGATACAGTGGAAAACTCCTGAAGAGTACCATATTCAGTACAACCTCAAACTAAAGATATAACCGAGATGGCTCGTCCTTCTAAAAACTTAAATGAATAATAATTGTTCGAATACTTGTTTCCTAGAATTTTCGTTTTCATTGTACTTAACAGTTTAATATAGCACCAAACGTATAGAGTTTTCGACCACAATGAGTTAGTAAAGGGCTCCGACTGCTGAAGTGATTTAAGTCACTTGTCATGTCGCTTGCTACCCAGGTACTGGTTCAAGGATCCAAAGTAATAGACACTGGGTGCCAGACCGGGGCTTACTACTCTAACGATGGAGGAAGGACAGAATTGTAAAATGTTCAGAAATATGCAAACACGACATGGCAATAAATGCGCTAAGCTGAGTAGCTTACACTCTAGAGTGCTGGTCTCCTAAGCAAGTTGACGGGTTCGACCGCGGCTCAGTCCGGTGGTCATTCAAAGTACTGAAATACTCCAATCTCGTGTTGGTAGACTTAGCGTCACGTAAAGAAACTCCTATGCCGTTCCCACGGTCTAGAGGTACGAGCCTGACTCTTGCAGGGAGATCCCGGATTCAATTCCCATCTAGGTCAAGGATATTTGTACGGTTTTGAAGGCCAGTTCGAAGTCTACTCAGCTTATGTAAGAATAATCGTGGAGGTACCTCACGGTGAACTAGCGGGCCAAGTCTGGAAAGTAAAGAATAATGGCCAAAATGGTTGCTGTTCACTCCTCAGCTTGTAATCTGCAGGCCTTCAGGCTGACCAACTGTCACTCGGTAAGACATGGATCATCAAATCTTTAGCGCCATATGGTTGCTCGGTTGGTTGACTGGTTGGTTTGTTAGAAGTAAGTAAATTCGTGTCCTCGTTCTGAGGTGGTGCAGCTCTTTTCTGGTAACCTGCAGCTACCATTTCAATCACATACCAGCCCTCCCACCATCCTTGCATCTCTGGCAGTACCCGAACCCCCGAGGACAGCAGCTAATAGTGCTGATCGTTTCGCTACGATGGCGGACATCTTAGAAGTGTTCCTGTGGGACCATATTCCTACACCTCGGCATCTCCGAGAACTTTTAAAATGTGATTAGTGTGGCCTAAAATCAATAACATGATTATTGGGAATACAGTAAATATAATGTACTTCTTAAAAACATTAAATTCATTTTATTTGTAACCAATAAACCATTCAAAACTTTCTAGTGAGCTCAAGCAGCGCCATGAATTAAATTTATCGCGGCTTGTTTCTTCTTCACTTCAATACATTAAGGGACAATAGCGTAATCCGGGAATTACATCACGGATGTTACCGTCTGCTAGTGCAATGCGACGCTATGTTATTCAGGCTTCAGTTACACTCCTCGTTTTACCCCTGAGAGCTCTGCTTTTCACTGCCATCCCCTGCCTGCAGTAATTTACAACCGCTTTTCAGCAGGTTGGTCACGCAAAGCGGACAGGTAGTCCTTGTCGTGTAGCCCCTTTCAGAGCAGGCCGCGATTAACTTTACTGCAGCTGTGTGAGAAAGGAGTCCAGTCAACGGGGGGAAGTCACGCCATCGTTTATGAGGGATGCTTGCTTCTCACTCATTCATTGATACAGCTGTCCGTGAAAGGCTTTCTACATATGTTTGTTACGTCAGAATTTCAAGCATATTAACTTCCTAATATCTAGAATCAGTTCCAGATGGACGTATAATATTTAACCAGACGAGTTTTAACTTCTGATTCCTGCATGTTATATGTAGCCTATGTATAGGGCACCGTATACGATAAATTTCGACAATGATCACAGGCCATGTGGCTCAGGTGGCAGCGCGCCGGCCTCTTACTGCTGGGTTCCGTGGTTCAAATCCTGACCGCTCTATGTGAGATTTGTGCTGGACAAAACGGAGACGGGGCAGGTTTTCCCGCGAGTACAACGGTTCTGTCAAGTTTCATTCAAGAAACAAACTCCAATATCATTGCACTGTCCGGCTCCATGGCTAAATGGTTAGCGTGCTGGCCTATGGTCACAGGGGTCCCGGGTTCGATTCCCGGCAGGGTCGGGAATTTTAACCATCATTGGTTAATTTCACTGGCACTGGGGCTGGGTGTATGTGTCTTCTTCATCATCATTTCATCCTCATCACGACCCGCAGGTCACCTACGGGTGTCAAATCGAAAGACCTGCATCTGGCGAGCCAAACATGTCCTCGGACACTCCCGGCACTAAAAGCCATACGCCATTTCATTGCACTTCATCTGTCAGTCATTAAATCAATGCTCCACAGGAGTGCGACAGGCTTCAGCGGCCGGCGCAGTTCCTATTCTCGCCGGTGGATTCCATTCCTGACTCGGTTGAAACTGGAAACAGGCTGAGAATATTCATGTTCAACCACAGGCCGTGACAAAGGGGATTAGATCAATTAAAATGTGCAACTTTAATTCGGAGTCATGTGGGGAATAGATTTTCAGCCATAATTTATCCGATGACGGTCTCCTCGATCGTTCTGCTAAGTCTAGCAAAAATATGACTTCTAGTTTTAGCAAATATTAACAGCTCATGACCGCAGAGTTAAGTTATGTTGCAAAGTTTAGGCTGGGAAGACTTTGGAGAAAGGAGACGAGCTGCTCGACTAAGTAGAATGTTCTGAGCGGTCAATGGAGAGATAGCGTGGGATTACATTAGTAGACGAATAAGTTTGTGTGGTGTCTTTAAAAGTGGTAAAGATCACAATATGAACATAAAGATGGAATTCAAGAGGACAAACTGGGGAAAATATTCGTTTATAGGAAGGGGAGTTAGGGATTGGAATAATTTACCAAGGGAGATGTTATTTCCAATTTCTTTGCAATCATTTAAGAAAATGCTAGGAAAACAACAGATAGGGTATCTGCCACCTGGGCAACTGCCCTCAATGCAGTTCAGTAGTGATTGAAGATTTCTCTAGGCCTATATAGATGACCTCCTAGTGTGTTTCGCAAAATAAATATGCTTTTAGATGTCATGGGGGATACTTTCAAAAAATTAAGTTTGGGATATTTGGGCCGCAGACCTCCTCTAAAGCTACAGTGCGTTCCTTGTCCCAGTTGACTCTGGATGAAAATTGAGAGTAGGAAATTTGGCTCCTTATCATCTCTTCTCAATGTCCTTATCCCCCTTTATCAAGGCCTGTGGTTACTGGATGGTATCTTCCGTACCGGTACACCTTTGTACAGAGTAATCAAACAAACCTCCTATAATTAAGTTTATGCAAGCCATAATGTATAGCCAATCTAACGACATCGATCCCTCTTACTGTTCAGGATTAACACAGCGTTATGTTTGTGTTCAGGTGACAAAGGATCTAGCTAACGCATAGAATAGTCACAGATGCGAGTAACACTTGTGTTAATCATCAAGACTAGGAAGAGACAAGATAAAGACGACAATCTTCCTACCACAAGCCAGATTTTACAGCAGGTAATGTGGCAAAAGCATGCGCCACATGCACTACTATACGAAATTAGGCTGTGCAATGGCATCTTCTAATCCAAAGTAGATGCGGTCAGGTTTTCTTTCTTCGATTCTACATATTACTGAACTATGAAAGGGTTATGGCCACATGCCTACTCCTTTTTAAAGTTACGTTTTTATTTTGGTTTTCACTACACGAATGGATGAGTTTTGTGTTGCGGCTTTCATTCGGGCACCGTAACATTTTTTGTGCTGTCATTCAAATGTGTATGCTTTTCTGTACATGCATACAATGAAGATAAGAATACCTAAAAATAGATCTATGCATGGTGGGATTCGAACCGTAGAGCCCTTCTCAGACAACCGGTGCCTTACCGTTTCGCCACAAAAATATACTGTAGCCTGCAAAAAAACCCAGAAGAGATCAGTGTCAACAACCTATTAACTTAATCGCATTACCGATACACGTATTATAAAAACAAGGAATATAAAGTACTGCATGTTTCTGTCCTCTCCGGAGGAGGATTGTACACAGTCACGTTTCCTGTGGGTAGTTAACTCGTTTCATATTACTGATACATTGGCAGAAAGCAGGTTAATATTCGCATTGTTCTTAAGGTTGGATTACGTATCTTCGAGATCTGTAAGAGGCTGGCAGATTATTCCGTGTACAGCGTAGGTGTACCATAGAAATGCTAGTTGCTTTACGTCGCACCGACACAGATAGGTCTTATGGCGACGATGGGATAGGGAAGGGCTAGGAGTGGGAAGGAAGCGTCCGTGGCCTTAATTAAGGTACAGCCCCAGCATTTGCCTGGTGTGAAAATGGGAAACCACGGAAAACCATTTTCAGGGCTGCCGACAGTGGGATTCGAACCTACTATCTCCCGAATACTGGATACTAGACGCACTTAAGCAACTGCAGCTATCGAGCTCGGTACCACAGAAATGATACTAACTTCTGAACTAAGGGCCTGTAGCCAAGTCTTACAATGCCGACATCACGAAGAATATAGAAATTATTTTCCGGACTTGTAGGCCGTGGTGCCTTTGGATTCGACTTGCCACCAACGAGAATGGATCCCTTAAAATGCCGGGCACATTTCCCAGCAAGACATAGGGAACAAGGAACAGAATGGGACCACGACCTACAAGCCCGGAAAATATGTTCATTAAGTGCCAACTTCTTCACTTCTTCCCCCTTCTCCCCACTTAAGTGGATTATCCTAAAACAATAAATACGTGTTTCTTTATTTTAAAGGAGATTCAAAATACCAACTTTCACGTCTATAACATCTTTAGAGTCTTAGATACAAGAATCCTCATAAACAGAATTCAAATCCCTTACTTGTTTTCACCCCACCACCCCTTATGCCGATATTCCAAAAACAAAATAATACAAGTTTCTTTATTTTTTAAAGAAGATTCCAAATACCAATTTTAAAATTTGTAATATCTTCAGATTTTTATATATAAGTATTCTCATACAGTAATTCAACAAATTTTTCAATTCTTTCACCCCACATTAAGTAATTTTTCAAAAAACGAAACAATATGTGTTTCTTTACTTTGAGAGAAGATTCCAAATGCAAATTTTCATGTCTATAACATATTCAGTCTTTGGGATATAAATATACTCAAAATATAATTCAACTCCTTTTTCACCCCCACACCCCTTTAAGTTGACATCCCCCAAAGTGTTTCTTCATATTTTGTTATACTTATTTGTTTCTTTGTTATTCCAAATACCAATTTTCACGTCTGTAAATTTCTGTTTTTGACATTTAAATATCCTCATAAAAAGAACTCAATGTCTTCATCTCCTCTCACCCTCCCCCTTTAGTGAATTATCCGAAAACAAAAAGGTACGTGTTCCTTCATTTATAGAGCTGCTTCCATATGTCAATTAACACGACTGTAACATATACAGTTTTTGAGATGTATGTAACCTCATAAAAAATCAACTCCCCCCACACCCAGTTGATCTCCCCGCCCAAAATGCGTGTTGATTTATTTTTAAAGTTGATTCCCAATTCTTTCCAGCCACCCCCGCCTTAAGTGGATCTTTCAAAAACAAAGAAATATGTATTCCTTAAATTTTATTTATATTTCTTTTGCTAGGGGCTTCACGTCGCACCGACACAGATAGGTCTCATGGCGACGATGGGATAGGAAAGCCTAGGAGTTGGAAGGAAGCGGCCGTGACCTTAATTAAGGTACAGCCCCAGCATTTGCCTGGTGTGAAAATGGGAAACCACGGAAAACCATTTCCAGGGCTGCCGATAGTGGGATTCGAACCTGCTATCTCCCGGATGCCTCTACGCGCACGGCAAACTCGCCAGGTCCTTAATTTTTAAGGAGACTCCAAATACCAATTTTCACCTCTGTAACATCTTCAGATTTTAAGATGTCACTATCCTAATAAAAATAATTCAACCCCGTTTTTAGTCCTTTTAACAATTCTCCCCCGGGTAAATGGGTAAATGGTTTTCCAGAAAACAAAAAATACACTTTTTTTAAAGATTAAAAATATGAATTTTCATGTCCGTAACATGTTAAGATTATGAGATATTCTGTAGATATTCTCATTTTATAAATTCGCCCCTTTTCCGGTTCTCCTTAAGCGGATTTTCCGAAAAAAATTATCTATGTTTCTTTACTTTTACAGGAGATTCCAAATACCAAATTTCATGTCTGTTTCTGAGATATACTGAGGACATATTATTTTTAGAAATTCACCCCCTTTGTCACTGCTGTTCACAGACATTAATTGGATTTTCCAGAAAGAAAAAATACGTTTTATTTATCTTTATAGGAGATCCCAAGTACCAATTTTTATGTCTGTGAGAACTTCAGTTTTTGAAATATGAGTATCCTCATACAATGTATTCAACCCCTTTTCCACATTTTGTCACCCCCTTTAAGGGGATTTCCTGAAAACAAAACGTGTTTATTTTTAAAGGAGGTTGTAAATACAATTTTTTATATTTTTAAACTGTTATTTTTTTTTAGATATAGATGGGCTCATTTAAAACATTCACCCCCTTTTAACCCCCTTAGCGACGGAATATCCAAAAATCCTCCCATAGTGAGCACCTATGCTCAAATATAAATGTGTCCCCAAAGTTTTATTTCTTTATATCGAGTAGTTTTGGCTCGGCGATGATCAGTCAGTCAGTCAGGACATGTTATTTTATATATATACTAGCAAGATACCCGTGCTTCGCTACGGTATTATACTGAAATTTATAATTGAATGCTTAACGTTTTATATATAACCCGCCGATATTCGCGATCTGACTCGTTTACTGAGAGATTACGGCAAAGTTCCTCCCATTTTTCAATCGTTTTTCCAGCAATCGATTTTGTATTTCCCGGGCTAGGTCCAGGTATTCCACCCGGTCAGTTGGGTCCCTAAATCTTAGCCATGCTTTCCTATAAGCATTTTTAATGTGGATCAAATTCTTGAGGAGATCCTGCGTGGTGTCCTCTTATGTGCCTTGGCGGTACTGAACCGGCGGCCGGACTGCAATCGTAGTCATTACCCGTCCAGGACCCGTTTCCAGCACGGTCCGCATATTTTGACGACGGCCCAGATTATTATTATTATTATTATTATTATTATTATTATTATTATTATTATTATTATTAGGGTGGGTGAAATTAGTTGAATTTAGGTATTATTATTATTATTATTATTATTATTATTATTATTATTATTATTATTATTATTATTATTATTATTATTATTTATTATTATTATTGATGTTCTGGACCCCACAGCAAGATGCAAGACCGCTACTTGGCGGTAAATTATATCTGCTGCCATTGTCATTGATCACAGTATGACCAGCACCATTGTCGCCCGTAGGCAAGTGCGCAGGACTTCTGGCGATAAGAATGACATACTTCCGTGCATTACTGACCTGATTAGAGAAGTGAACAATTGCACAGTCAATCTTATACCTATCGTTTATTTCAAATGTGTTTAAATTTCTATTTATATGCCGGAAGAATCTACTGTAATCTAAGAAGGTTCTCCAAAGGAAAAGTTGGCTCTTGAAAACTAACCCAGGAAAGATTAAAAATGATCGGTTTATGATCAGAATAAGTCCATTGAAAATCAACAATCATTCAACCGGGTCAGGAATGGAATTAATAAAGCCCCCAGCTAGCGGTGAGGATAGGAATTGTGCCGGCTGCCGAAGCCTGTTGCACTCCTCTGGAGCAATGATTAGTGAATGACAAATGAAATGAAATGATATTGGAGAGTGTTGCTGGTATGAATGATGACGGGGAAAACCGGAGTACCCGGAGAAAAACATGTCCCGCCTCCGCTTTGTCCAGCACAAATCTCACATGGAGTGACCTGGATTTGAACCACGAAACCCAGCGGTGAGAGGCCAGCGCGCTGCCGCCTGAGCCACGGATGCTCCTTATAAGTACATTAGGAACAGTAAAATCAATTGGTCTCACCTCCGTCTTCACCCCACGGCGGTTAAGTTGATTTACCCCCCGCCCCCCCCCCCCCCAAAATGAAGGCGTGTTTCTTTATGATTAAAGGAGATTCCAAATACCAATGTTTACGTGTGTTACCTTCAGTTTTGAGATATAAGTATTCCCATAAAAATAATTAACTTTTTTCACTTACTTTCACACTCCCTCCACCCCCTTAAGTGAATTTTCCGGCAAAGAATATTTGTTTCTTTAATAGTAAAGGATCTTCAAAATACCGATTATCTTCAGATTTTGAGATATGTGTCCTCATGAAACGAATTCAGCTCCTTTTCACATCCGCCCCCAAAGTTGATTCCCCGATCCCCCCTCCCCCAAAACGCGTCGTTTTATCTTTAAAGAAGATCTAAATACCACTTTTTACGTCTGTAACAACTTAAGATTTTATTAGATGTAAGTATCCTCTTACAATTAATTCAATTAATTTTTCATTTTTTAACCCCCCCCCCCCCCACCACCACCCACCCTTCCTTCATTGGATTTTCCGAGAATACCTGTTTGTTTACTTTAACAGGAGATTCCAAATACCAGTTTTTACATCTGTAACATTTTACGTTTCTGAGATATACTGTATATATAGTGTTTCTAAAAATTCACCCCAATTTGTCACTCCTGTTTAACCCCCATTAATTAGATTTTCCAAAAAACAAAATGTATGTTTCTGTATTTTGAAAGAAGATTCCATATACTAACTGTCTGGTCTGTAATGTCTTCAGTTTCTGAGGTATAAGAATCCTCATTAAAGACATTCAACAACTTATTCACACTTTTCACCCCTCCTATTGGGATTTTCCGAAAACAAAAAATACGTGTTTCTTTATTTTGAAAGGACATTCTCTAAGTACCAATTTTTACATCTGTAAACTTTTAAAATTTTTGAGATATAGATAAACTCATTTTAAAAATTCACCCCCCTTTCAACCCTCCACTATCTGGATTTTTCAAAAACGAAAAGTACATGTTTCTTTATTTATAAAGGAGATCCCAAATATCGATTTTCAGGTCTGTGACATCTTCAGTTTCTGAAATATAAGGATCCATATTGAAGGAATTCGATCATTTTTCACCCCTTTTCACCCCTCCTATTGGGATATTCCGAAAACAAAAAAAAGCGCGTTTCTTTATTTTGAAAGTAGATTCTATGTACCAGTTTTTACATCTGTAAAGTTCGAAAGTTTTGAGATATAGATACATTCATTTTAAAAATTCACCCCCTTTTCACACCCCCATTAATTCGATTATCCAAAAACGAAAAAATACGTGTTCCTTAATTTTTAAAGAAGATCCCAAACACCAATTTTCAAGTCAGTAATATCTTCAGTTTCTGAGATATAAGTATCCTTATTAAAGGCATCCACCAATTTTTCACCCCATTTCACCCCTCCTATTGGGATTTTCCGAAAACAAAAAAATACGTGTTTCTTTATTTTAAACGTAGATTCTATGTACCAATTTTTAGATCTGTAAACTTTCAAAGTTTTGCAATGTAGATACAGTCACTTTAAAAATTCACCCCCCCTTCCCACTCTCCCAGTAATTAGATTTTCCAAAAACAAAAAAACACGTGTTTCTTTATTTTAAAAAAAGATCAAAAGTACCAATTTTCAGGTCTTTAATATCTTCAGTTTCTGAGATATAAGTACCGGTATCCTGATTAAAGGCATTCAAGCCCTTTTTCACCCTTTTTCCCCCTCCTATTGGGATTTTCTGAAAACAAAAAAATACGTATTTCCTCATTTTTAGAGAAGACTTAAAATACCAATTTTTACGTCTGTAAACTTTGCAAGTTTGGAGATATAGATACACTTATTTTAAAATTTCACCCCCCTTTTCACCCTCTTAGCGATGGAATTTCCAAAAATCCTCTCTTAGCGAGCACCTACATCTTAATATAAATGTATCCCCAAAATTTCATTTCTTTATATATATAGATAGATTGAACTTCCTCTACTCTAGGCCTGGAGATACCCAGTTTATTACAGATCAGATAGCGGTTTGTATCATGGAAATATCCCCGGAAGACCCACACATTCCTAACAGGTTTCCTAATTAAGTCGGTTATGGTAACGTATAGTTTATTATGAATCTGGTGCCTCTATCCTCTCATATGCAACGGTGACTAGTCTTATGTTTGAAGAATATATGCCTAACTTCCAATACTATACTAACAAAGAAGTCCAGTACATATGAGCTTCCAAATCCTCCCCAAATTTATCCATCGCTCTCTCAGACCCTTCAGTCCAATTCCCAAATTTCGCATTGAAATCGTCCATTAGCACTATACTATCCTTGCTGCTGACCCACACTACGATGCCACTCAGTGCTTATTCCTAATCTGCACCATCATATGGTGAATAGAATGAGATAATTCTTGTCCTAGTTTCTCCAACTGCTAAATCTAACTACATCATTTGCTCATTTAAGCGCTTAACGTAAAAACTATGTTGCGTGTTGTATGAGTTATAGGGATGTTAATGAGGGTACAAACACCCACATGAGCCAATGTAATTAACCATTTAAGATTAAAATAACCAACCTTTCCAGGAATGGAACCCACAGCTCTCTGGGCCGAAGGCCACTACGCTGATCAGTCAACTGAGGAGCCGGACAATCGCTCCAAGAGTCTACGAAACAGTTGATTATACTGCGCATGATGAGAACTAGGAAAGTGACTACTCGAATAATATATCATTTACCAATTGACCCTAGTGCTGGCGAATCAAAATGATGTCCGGAAGGACCGGAAGGATGTGGTTTGATTCCCATCCATGAAGTCTAAACATTTAGAAACGATATTTCCACTTCTTGAATGAAAAATTGGCTCGAGTTTCGCTCAACCTAAACCACAAACGAATACCAGAATAATACTTGTGAACATTACTAGTCATAATGGTAAACATCCTAACCCAGCTAACGTCGAAGTCACGAATTATTGAAGCCTACACTTTATACTCCTCCAAGGACCTTAATAGATGAGTTTCCTTTTTGTAATATTTCTATGATTTTCCAAGCATAAATTTTAGACTTCAATGATTCATACAGTTAGTCGAGAAATTTTGAAACACGACCGTTTCACTCACCCTACAGCAGAAATAAATAATCTATCAAATTACTTCCCGGAAGAAAGGGGCCTGGGCACAAGCTAACATCTTCACTTCACTTCACTTCACTTCACTTCACTTCACTTCACTTCACTTCACTTCACTTCACTTCACAGTTGCGAGTTTACAAATTTTAGACATCCTCCTCTATGTATCGAAATAGGATGAACGAAATTATTTATTTTGCTTAGGTAACGAATTTAACATCCATTTCCTCAGATGTGTGTTTGATAGAAATGGAAAGAAAGAAAGAAAGCTTGTGTTTTACGTGACTATTATTTGCTAGTCATATGCCATTGCTTTCAAAATTCTCAATAAATTGGCTAACATTCAATCCACAAGAATCTTGGTGTGAAGCTAGCGACAACCCTCACTTAGCAACCATGCCAAAATATCGATAGTTAACAGTAAAGATTTGTTTACCCACTCCAACATCGATCTGATTGACACAGTTCGTTTTTACGTCAGAGGAAAGCATTTTCTGTTATTGCATTCATATAGAATAACGGAAATTATTACAATAAATTCTGCAATAATTTAAAATTTACGACCACAAAGCAAACAATGAATGACTCTTTTCCAAAGATCGTTCAGATAGTACTTGCCTCCATATAGCACCAACATAATGTATTTTCGAAAAATCTTGTCGATATACACTGACTGACAGAGCAAATGCAACACCAAGAAGGAGTGGTTCGAAAGGGATGAAAGTTGGGGAAAAAACAGAGACGGCACGGACGAATAATTGATGTTTATTTCAAACCGATATGCAGGTTACACAATGCGCACGGCATCGACTCAGTAGGATGTAGAACCACCGCGAGCGGCGATGCACGCAGAAACACGTCGAGGTACAGAGTCAATAAGAGTGCGGATGGTGACATGAGGGATGGTTCTCCATTCTCTGTCAACCACTTGCCACACTTGGTCGTCCGTACGAGGCTGGGGCAGAGTTTGCAAACGGCGTCCAATGAGATCCCACACGTGTTCGATTGGTGAGAGATCCGGAGAGTACGCTGGCCACGGAAGCATCTGTACACCTCGTAGAGCCTGTTGGGAGATGCGAGCAGTGTGTGGGCGGGCATTATCCTGCTGAAACAGAGCAGGTACGGGAGTGCCACCGGCCGCAGCACATGCTGCACGTAGCGGTGGGCATTTAACGTGCCTTGAATACGCACTAGAGGTGACGTGGAATCATACGCAATAGCGCCCCAAACCATGATGCCGCGTTGTCTAGCGGTAGGGCGCTCCACAGTTAGTGCCGGATTTGACCTTTCCCCACGCCGACGCCACACTCGTCTGCGGTGACTATCACTGACAGAACAGAAGCGTGACTCGTCGGAGAACACGACGTTCCGCCATTCCCTCATCCAAGTCGCTCTAGCCCGGCACCATGCCAGGCGTGCACGTCTATGCTGTGGAGTCAATGGTAGTCTTCTGAGCGGACGCCGGGAGTGCAGGCCTCCTTCAACCAATCGACGGGAAATTGTTCTGGTCGATATTGGAACAGCCAGGGTGTCTTGCACATGCTGAAGAATGGCGGTTGACGTGGCGTGCGGGGCTGCCACCGCTTGGCGGCGGATGCGCCGATCCTCGCGTGCTGACGTCACTCGGGCTGCGCCTGGACCCCTCGCACGTGCCACATGTCCCTGCGCCAACCATCTTCGCCACAAGCGCTGCACCGTGGCCACATCCCTATGGGTATCGGCTGCGATTTGACGAAGCGACCAACCTGCCCTTCTCAGCCCGATCACCATACCCCTCGTAAAGTCGTCTGTCTGCTGGAAATGCCTCCGTTGACGGCGGCCTGGCATTCTTAGCTATACATGTGTCCTGTGGCACACGACAACACGTTCTACAATGACTGTCGGCTGAGAAATCACGGTACGAAGTGGGCCATTCGCCAACGCCGTGTCCCATTTATCGTTCGCTACGTGCGCAGCACAGCGGCGCATTTCACATCATGAGCATACCTCAGTGACGTCAGTCTACCCTGCAATTGGCATAAAGTTCTGACCACTCCTTCTTGGTGTTGCATTTGCTCTGTCAGTCAGTGTATAAGCACGAGTCCCATGTCAACATGAATAAAATAAAGTCAGCCTCTGTGATGTAGTGGTTAGTGTGATTAGCTGCCACCCCCGGAGGCCCGGTTTCGATTCTCGGCACTGCTACGTAATTTGAAAAGTGGTACGAGGGCTGGAACGGGGTCCACTCAGCCTCGGAAAGTCACTGAGTAGAGGTGGGTTCGATTCCCACCTCAGCCATCCTGGAGGTGGTTTTCCGTGGTTTCCTGCTTCTCCTCCAGGCAAATGCCGGGATGGTATCTAAGTTAAGGCCACGGCCGCTTCCTCCCCTCTTCCTTGTCTATATCTTCCGAACCCCCCCCCCCCACAAGGCCCCTGTGCAGCGCAGCAGGTGAGGCCGCCTGGGCGATGTACTAGTCATCCTCCCCAGCTGTATCTCTGACCCAGAGCCTGAAGCTCCAGGACACTGCCCTTGAGGCGGTAGAGGTGGGATCCCTCGCTGAGTCCCAGGGAAAAACCGACCCTGGAGGGTAAGCAGATTATGAAAGAAAGAATAAAATAAAATGTATCTAATCTATTGAATAAATTGTATCTAATCTATTGAATACAATGTATCTAATCTATTGAATAAAATGTATCAAATCGATTGAATAAAATATATCTAATCTATTGAATAAAATGTATCTAATCTATTGAAAACAATGTATCTAAATAAAATGTATCTATGTTTTTAGGGTAACGGAGTACATTCGAACTGATAGGTATGCCTACATACAGAATCCAATACCACTCACTCATAAGCTGGCGAGTTGCATATTGAAAGCGGTAATGTGGATAGTTGGGCTTTATAAACAGCGTCACAACACAAAACAAATGTTTGGCCTGGTATTCGCATACAGTGGAGCTGTTGTGTGTTTGCTAGTTAAGTAACTAATGATGTTAGATCAACACGTCCAGTACTTTATAGTAACAACCATTTTAACCTCAGAGATACCACCGCATTTGTCCGACTCGTTGGCTGAATGGTCAGTGCACTGGCCTTCGGTTCAGAAGGTCCCGTGTTCGATTCCCGGCCGAGTCGGTGATTTTCTGATTAATTCTTCTGGCTCGGGGACTGGGTGTATGTGTCTGTCCCAACACTCCCCTCATCATATTAAGACAACATACCACAATACCAACCACCACAGAAACACGCAATAGTGATTACAACCCTCCATATAGGTTTGGCGTCAGGAAGGACATCCGGCCGTAAAACAGGGCCAATTTAACATGTCCGACGCATTTCACACCGCGACCCTACAAATGTGCTAAAAGCGGTAGGAAAATAAGAAGAAGATACTACCACATTTATCCTTGCAGAATACAAGATTCTTATTTAAAGCCGGTTGGTAGCCTCTATAGCAGGGCCTCTCAGAGTGCACCAGGGTGCATGCACTGTGCACGGTGCAAAAGACGACTCCGCTTGGTGGACCAGAGTGCATACCCCCACTCCTCGATTTGGAGCAATAGCGCTGTCTCTCTCTTTCCCCACGCCTATATCGCTCGCTCCTCCTGTCTCCCTCTTCCTCACTTGCTCCGTAGTGCTCCAAATCCGAGCCGATTTGAGCCGAGTTGAGCCGAGTTGAGCCGAGTTGCCCAGAGACGAAGCGTTGGTCCGAACCGAGATCACCATCATACCCCCTCACCTCATATGAACACTGCTGAGACGTTTGGAACTGAATTCATACTTTTAGCACGCGATCTAGTGATTAGAAACAATATATCAACACATCTCCATCATTCTGGTGGTACTTAATATAGCTAACCACACTGTCAGATCGCAAAATCTTTACGACCATAGCTACCACGTGGGCCTGATAAATGTGTAGCAACTGAAGACAATGGTTATCGAGTAACTATTAGGACGGAGGGAGTTACTATCGAAACGCATTAAGTGGACAATCATAAAAGTGGGTTATTAAGAATCTCTTGTTGGTCTGTGGCGTTTCCACTATTCGGCATCTGGGACCAAGTATCAACATTCACGGATAATTAGAAATATTGTAGTTCAGATCATGAAATATATTTCACGAATTATTCCTTCATTGTGTTATTGAGAAGGCCTCCACGTGTGATTCAAATTTTCCAGAGCTAGTTCTGTTGTTTCATTAATCTCAAATATATTGTTTAAAAACGTGTATTTCTGTATTAAATATAAGTAATTTTTGTGTACTATCTTAGTTCCGAATCCTCGTGAACAAAGCCTTTCTAAGGATGGGCGATTTCTTTCTTTCTTTCTTAATCTGTTTACCCTCCAGGGTTGGCTTTTCCCTGGGACTCAGCGAGGGATCCCACTTCTACCGCCTTAAGGGCAGTGTCCTGGAGCTTCAGACTCTGGGTCGGGGGATACAACTGGGGAGGATGACCAGTGCCTCGCCCAGGCGGCCTCACCTGCTATGCTGAACAGGGGCCTTGCGGGAGGATGGAAAGACTGGAAGGGATAGACAAGGAAGAGGGAAGGGAGCGGCCGTGGCCTTCAGTTAGTTACCATCCCGGCATTTGCCTGGAGGAGAAGTGCGAAACCACAGAAAACCACTTTCGGGATGGCTGAGGTGGGAATCGAACCCACCTCTACTCAGTTGACCACCCGAGGCTGAGTGGACCCCGTTCCAGCCCTCGTACCACTTTTCAAATTTCGTGGCAGAGACGGGAATCGAACCCGGGCCTCCCTGGGTGGCAGCTAATCACACTAACCACTACACCACAGAGGCGGATGATGGGCGATTTAATGAATTAAATATTGCCTTCCCTTTCGTCCTATTTGTTCATCGTCGAGGTCATGGAGGTCCGGAATTTCTTAATTTAGTGAAACGTACGCTAATAATGAAGCTGAACTACGGTTATAAATAGGAACGGTTCTTTTCCAGTCATATTAAAAAAAAAAATATGAACACATTAGTAACATACGTCTGGGTCCGGCCCCGAGGTGTAGGGGGCAACGCGCCCGCCTGTCACCCGGTGGCCCCGGCCGGGTCAAGGGTTTTTAATTGTAATGATTACTATCCCTGGCCTGGGGACTGGGTGTTTGTATCGTCCTTAACATTCCTTGCCTCACATTCAACGCTCTACACTTCCACAATTCCACTTGCAAGCAGGTTCCTATCATGTGGTGAAAGTAGTGGCAAAAGATCTACAGAGGTTGACGCCACGAACAAATATGACTTAAAAAAAAATAGGTCTGGAGTTGAGCCATGAATCGCGATGTCTTCAGGATAGTATTCTTACATGTGGAAATCAGGAAAATGTCATTGAATTTTAGGAAAAACTAAGACATACTGGCAAGCTTGTCTTTTTGTAACTTTTATTTCGAAGTTAATGCTGTATTAGTAGTACCGGGAGAGTTGGTCATGTGGTTAGGGGCGCGCGGCTGTGAGCTTGCATCCGGGAGATAGTGGATTCGAACCCCACTGTCGGCAGCCCCGAAAATGGTTTTCCGTGGTTTCCCATTTTCACACCAGGCAAATACTGGCGCTGTACCTTAATTAAGGCCACGGCCGCTTCCTTCCCACTCCTAAGGTCTTTCCAACCCTTTCGTCGCCATAAGACCTATCTGTGACGGTGTGACGTAGAACAAATAGCAATAATAATAATAATAATAATAATAATAATAATAATAATAATAATAATAATAATAAATCTCATAGATATTCAGGAAAAGACGTTTGAAATTTTATTGACATATTCTCAGAATGAGTACTCAGAGATAGACCAAAAGAATTCTGAATCTAGCCCTATCAATGAAGGTAAAAAGCAATTGGCTGCTCGAAATCGGAAAAGATCTTCAGGAAATAGGAATCACAGATGATGTCAGACAGCTCTAAGTTCAGAAAATTAGTCGACAATCACCGCTTTAAACATCATCCAGACAGTACCACCAACAAAACCTGGTCAGAAGGTCGCAAGAAAATCCACAGCGAGAGGATGAAGAGATTTTGGGAGAAGGAAAAGGCAACAACATCATCGAAATAAGTTCAATCGCGCTCTTTAGTTGGGCACAACGAAGAAATAATAATAATAATAATAATAATAATAATAATAATAATAATAATAATAATAAATACAGTCATAAGGTCTCAGCTACCGAATAGAATATGCTCGGAAGTGGCGCCATGTTGATAGCTTGGCTACCATTCTTGGCACTCGATTTGTGCAGCTACCGGATGATTCCTATCACTGAGATAATTTTATGCCATGAAATGCCATGGATTTTGGTATCACTTCATGTATCGATTGCCATCGCTCAGATTGAACCTACGAACTAAAAATCATAAGTTGGATACTCGACCACTGATCTAGCGAGGCAGTTTTCATCTGAAATAATGTTCAAACAGAATTAAATTTGAAATAAGCTTGTCCGATCTGACAACCTCGTTATTTATCTCCCATAAGCACGTCGCATCTAATATGCATTATGGCAATGGTTCTTTTTTTAACCTACCCATGAGCTGTACCGCCAGTTTGAGGCACCTAGAACTGCCATATGTTTGTATTTCTTTAATAATAAACGAGGTTCATTCATAATTTACGAGTTGTACCTCTCCTGTTTTTAATTCTTCCTCTAGCGTATGTACAATATATTCCAGTTCCTTATAGGCCTACATTCAAGCCAAGTATTTTTCTCTCCATGGTGGAGAAGTTAATCAGTTTGCTGTATCTTCTCTGTAGACGTAACTCAGTACAGAGTTGGCAGCCTAGTGCTGCAGGCCCTTCATTTGAACGGAAGAGGGTCAGCCTCTCAAGGGGTTTGTGTACGCCCTAAAATAACAAAAGCGCGGTCCAGAAAATGTGTACGTGCCTAGAAATCGCCTCAGTCCGCAGACCATTTAATATCTACACGAGGGAAGGCGCAACACACGGTGTGGCTTTTATTGGGTCCTCAAGAATAACCAAACAGACATAATATGAGAGAAAGTTCATATTGCATGGTCATTTCACAAGTGGAAGATGCTAGTCTGACCCCTTTTCACCCTCGCTTCAAATTTAATCACTATTGTAGATAGGGTAGAAGTTTTTGGGGATTGGTAATTCAAAGTTTTCCTCCGTATATAAACTTCTGAAGTGTTCTACGAGTTTGATTTACTTCCAAACATGACAAATATTGTTTAGGATTCTTGTTGGACCTGGAGAGGTCTGTAACAAGAAGTTATGAAGGGAAATGTTAGTGTTTTTGTGAAGATAAACGTATCTTCTTATTCTCCCCGAGATGCCAATGTTATTATGTTACAAAACTTGTTTGAAAAGAACTCAGTTTTCATTGAACTATTAACATAGATAGCTGAATAAATTTAAGCCCAAGATGAATTGATTCCACATTAATTGTGAAATATAAGATTTAGTGTTTATTTGTTAGTTATTCTCGAGATTAGTCAGCGTATCCTTTTGCTAGTTTTAACGTCTCATCAACGCACTGAAGGCTTTCAGCGACGCAGGTAAATTATGAGGAAGGGGCAAGATTGAAAAGCAGTGTCCTTGGCCTATTAAGTTATAGTCCGAGCCTTCGTCTGACATGAAAAAGGGAAACCACGCAAAATCATCTTCAGGGTTGCCGACGAGGCGGTTCGAACCCAGCATCTCACGAATGCAAGCTCACGCCTACGAGACAAGAGCCGCGGAGCCAACTCATATGGTGGACTTCAACTGCCTTGCTGGATCAATGGAACTGTTAGCCTAATATCACATCACAGCACTAGAAAAGTTGGCGGAAGTTCAGTCGTCTTTTTCGAGACAACCAGCACACAGCGTATGAGCATGACCCAAGCAGAGCCATTTATCGCACTTTGGACAAAACGTGATTTTTTGTCTTTACACAGATGGCAGCGTCCTTTTTTTTCCATCCTTTCCTTGTTTCGGGACTGATAGAGCATAATTTTCCAAGGTCATTCCACCCAGTCTAGCAGCTGCCTTTCTTAGATCCACAGGATTGTGTTTATTTTGTGCTCTTTCGCGTAGATGACCTTGTACTAAGGACTTGGCCAATTCTTTTATATACTTTCGCCTTTGCAGTTTAGTACTAGCGTTTACTGAACGGACAACTCCAACATCTATTGCAGCCACATTTAGTAGATGGTAAAATAATGCCATTGGCCACCGTCTTGTATTTCTAACAGTATTATATTCCTGACATATCTGGTCAACTGGATCCACTCCTCCTTTTGTGTCATTATAGAACATTACCACCTCAGATGTGCTTTTGTTTCCAGTAGTGATACCAATTTTATTATCATGAATATCAACACAACACATCGGTTTTCCTTCGGTATGTAGGACACAATAGTACAATCATCTTGAAACCCAAAAAAGCTCCTGAATTCTTCTCTGTTCTTTGCGTTTACAAACACGGAGGGAAGTTCTTTCTTATTCTTGTGGATTGTACCTACAATTGTGGTTTGTAGTCACTTTCATTGTTTTGACTAAATCATAGCCGGTGAACCAATTGTCTAATGTCACATTGCGAGATGATCCGTAAATTGGTTGGCACAGCCTCTTGACATCAGCACCAGGTTTATTACTTGTCGTAAACGGCCCTTCTGGTTGTTGGCCGACGTACTCCTCTATGATCGCGGTATAAAATACTCAACAAGGCTGATCACTTCTATCCCGTAATTGGCGGGCTTCATTGGCATAAACATGCAGAATTTACATCTTCTCCAGAATGCTACAAGTGTCTCATCTATAGTATTAAACATTCCAATTGAAAAGTTGTTCTTACAATGAACCACAAAATCCTTAAAGAAGTCACGAATCGGGGCTAAGTGGTCCAAGGCTTTTCTTTCAGGTCGTGTCTCAAAATCATCAAATCGTAAAGCACGACTCAGAAATCGAAACCGTAAGGATATTGATTCCCAGAAGATGTCCACACCCGTACCATATCGTTCCTACAACTCCTCCACATTCAGCCATCCTGCATGCAAAATACCAGCCATATACATCAAACCAATTAGTGCTTTTATTTCAATCATACTGGTAGAGTGTGTAAATCTTTGTTCGGAATAATTACGGGTCAGTTTCTCTATATAACTTACTTGTTTGTAGTGTTTACAACCAAATTCAGCATGTCATCATCTATAATCAAAGACCATGATTCTAAGACTGTCCGCGCATTCTTCGCAGTTTGTTTGACAGCTAGTAGCCTTGAAGTAACTATGTTGCACTGTCGAGTACGAACATTTACAGTTTTCATCTCTTTCCTCCACCTCGTTGTACTGTCCTTTCCCACAAAGTATGTATTGCTATCCGTATCTGTATCGCTATTCACTACATTTGCTTCCCCTGTTTCTGCTTCGCTATCAGTATCATGATCACTGTATATACAGAAATCAAGATCTATTGATTATCTTCTTCCTCTTCGCACGAGACATCATCTAGGTCCTGTTCTAGCATCATCCGTATTCGGTCATTCCTTGCTTCAAAACTTTCAGCCATTGTTGTCTATCTGCAAGAAAGCGCAGTTTGAATAAACATACGAAAGCAGAAGTAAATCGTTACTAGAAGCCTTGAAAATCTAACACTAACTTACCAGAGAGATGATGTTCAAATAATACTGTCGCTGGTAACGTTGGGTCTGACTGACCCAAGACTAGGAAACGTCCTCTTAACAATGCTGAACTGTAGGATGAAACTTGATAGTTGTTAACAAAGGGGAACGTTACATTGAAAGATAGACGGGAGCTAAGACGTGTGCAGTGTTGCCAGGTATAGGTATGTAGATATTACATTCTGATCTGGGTCTGGTGGACCCAACGTTACCACTGTAGGATTAAGTGAGATGAAACTTCGCAGTGAGCTTTTATGACAGGATGCCTTTCCTGACGTCAACATCAAAGGAGTTAATGAGGTGAAATGAATGTCGTGATATTTGATTGTAAGAAGGGAGAGGGTGAAACTCTGTGCCCGCGTATAGCCTACTTTTGTCGAATAGTACCAAGGGGTCTGCTGAAGTCTTAACGTTTCCATATAACGGAAGAATCTCCACATATAGCGTCATATACCTTCACTCCATATGAACACTGCGGAGAAGTTTGGAACTGGATCCGAGATTTTGGCACGCAACTAGTGATTACAAATTGTATACCACCACCTCTCCTATCCTACCAGCCAACATTCTGATGGTGAAAACGTTTACGACAAACGGGACTCGAAACGGCCGATGAAGACCATATTTGAAGGGCAATAATCGATGTCAATTCTGTATGGTTCTTTACTGTTGACTTAGTTAGATCATCCAAAAATTGTGGAAGAACTAATGTAGACGTTGCTGTGTTCAGACAAGACGTCCTGCCGTCCAGCCGTCCTACTGTCCCTACCTTTTAATAGAACACTACACTCTACTGCCGTCCTAAGCCAAAAGGTGTATCTAACATTTTTGTAACTTTCCTTTATCACCACAATAATGTTTAGAGTTCACTTTACCTTTTACCTAAGCAAATAGTCGTATCACATTTAGAAAGTAATGAATTATGCCACATCTCAAACGTTTATTTAAATCCTACGAAAATTAGCAGTATCATGTTTCCCTTAACAATGTAGCCGTAACTCTGAAATATAGTAAAAAAGGCTATTAGTATTAATTTATAAAACAAAAATTAAGCTTCTATTTAAAAAGTGTTGCAATTTGTAAATCAGGAAGTTGCCCACTTGCTAAATGTTGGAAGTTCTTAGGACGGAAGCATAGTAGTTGTAGAAAACTGGAAAGCCAGTACTCGGCATAGAGCGTAAGCTTAAAGGTTCAAGGCAGATGACGCAACAATAGCATGTCCAGCGAGCGACACAAAGCATAGCAGGATGACTGCATAGCTATGTCCGAACAGTAAGCTTTACTACATTCAGAACGATTTTATTCAAGAAATGCAATCACAGGATAACGAGATACAGGACGAAAGCTAGTATTTGATATATTTAAACATATGCCGTTTTTAATAATAATAATAATCATCATCATCATCATTATAATCATCATAATAGTAGTAGGGGTAGAGGTGATATTCCCACATGGAGCGTCCGAGGTGGTGGATAGTGGGGTCTTAACCGGCTTGTTGTGGAACTTAAGAGAAATAAAATAATTCTCCCGGACCAAATACCCACAAATCTCAGGGAACAATCTTGAAGGTAAACAACCCCTCACTCACTAGATTGGCAATACGTATATACTCGTTTGACTCAACTGAACGGAAATTTCAACAAAGAGAATACTCCAGGTTGTAACCTGTCCACCCCTACTTTTCATGGGCAAGCAGGCTATTGGATTCGGGAACCTCACTTTAATGTATTCCTCAATATAAACAAAAGCAGAACTACAGAAATATACCTACATAGCTACAATCAACTTCATCTCCTTGCCAAAAGTAGGTAACGTAAACATACCCTAGGCATGATGAGCAAGTACAATATCAAAATAGCAGCATTACAAGAGACTCGATTCATGGACGAAACGCGATGCGATTCCAAGAATACAGGATCTACAAAGGGAAAACAGGCGCCAGGGCGATGAAATCAATGCTACACCAGGGCGCTGGTTTTACTATAACATCGTAGGATGGACGATCACATAACGCACTTCACCCAATAGTTGGACTTCCTCGTAAACTTTCTGTTTCCAGAATAGAGCATATACATTGATTGACCTAAACATGGTTGAACACTTTTGAAACATTCTGGAGGAAATCCTGGACATGATCCCACGACACCACACGACCGTACTCATAGGTGATTTCAACGCAGAAATCAGTAAAGAGAAAAAATTCTCGTAGGATAGTGGTCCTCTACACAGCCCATAAGAGGACAAACAGGAATGGAGAACGCCTTGTAGACCTTCGTGCCAAATACAAGTTGGCCCTAGTCCTAAAATTAACAGCCTTTAAACACTTACCTAGGAAAGTCTGAGATCTGGAAGAGCCCAAATCCTATGCTACGTAAATTCCAGATAGATCATATGGTTATAGATAAGAGGTAACACATGGAGATACAGAACGTCAAAGTACTAAGAGGAACTAGCTTAGACTCTGACCAATTCCTCGCCCTAGTAAAAGACAACTTGCAAACATTGAGGATATCACATATTACTACAAAGAGGACTAAGATAACCAAGTTGAACATCCTACTACTACATTATGGGAACTGTGACCTCAAGACCACCAAAGGAAAAAAACACACAGAAACAAGGGTGGCCCATCCTACAAAAGTCTCTACTGGATGCCACACACAAAGATATCCCTGCCTCATTAAAAAGCAAGCTTCCTTGGTGGACCTATGAATGTGACCAGACTATAGAAAAAAAGCGCCCAAAGCCTTGGTCCGGTGAAACCAGCACTAAAATGAGTCCAATTACCAGGCCTTCCTTACGCAAGACATATAACTGCCAATTTTATCCGCAACACCAAGAGGAAATGAAATGGAATGGCGTATGGCTTTTAGTACCGAGAGTGTTCGAGGACATTTTCGGCTCGCCAGGTGCAGGTCTTTTGATTTGACTCCCGTAGGCGATCTGCGCGTTGTGATGAGGATGAAATGATGATGAAGATGACACATACATCCAGCCCTCGTGCCAGTGAAATTAACCAATGATGGTTAAAATTCACGACCCTGCCAGGAATCGAACCCTGGACCCATGTGACCAAAGCCCAGCACGCTAACCATTTAGCCATGGAGCCGGACACCAAGAGGAACTACAACAAGATCCTAATATAACAAGCAGAGAAAGTCATCAAGAGGATCTACTTAGGGCATTTCTACAGGGAACTCGAGAAACAGACGACGCAGTAGGTCGTGCCCACCTATCATATTCACGGACACGATGAAAGGCTTCAATTCAACAATGGGAACTGCACCAGTACCCTTGCAGGGTACTTACAAAATCTCCTTAACGCAGAAAAACCTAAACGGAGACTCACCTTCCATGAGGCCCCTGCTAGGAATCCAGACACAATACTACCAATAAAAGAAGAAATAGGATATTATAAATAACCCCAGAAACAACTAGGTCTCATGTGAAGACGGCTTAGTAGCGGAGATGTGAAAATATCAAGATGAACAACCTCTATAGAGCATCCATCAGATCATACAGGACATATGGGTAACAGAGACCATACCAGAGGGTTGGATCTCAGCTGTGATCCATTCTCTACACAAGAAAGGTAATAAGACTGACTGGTCTCGACAGTTGCACAGGAATCTCTTTATTATCTGACACACACAATATCCTCTCTAAATCCCTGCATACCACAGTCACCAACCAATTAGACTCCCAGCTGGGTGAATAATCAGGGCGGAGTTCGCACGGGTAGACCTTGTGCAGAAGAGATATAGAACCTTAAGACCATCCTTGCACACTGGAGACGCGGTGGATTTCCAGAAGGTATATGAGTCAGGTAAACAGACGGACACTCTTCTCCACCTTTTGGGAACTCGGCCTGTATGAGAAGACCTCTAGACTAATTCAGGCTACCCTGAGGAAGTCAATTTCAGAGGTGAGCTCGCCGAAAGCTTCCCCGTCCTAACGTGAGTGAGTGAGAGAAGGGGACGGCCTCTTCTGCATCCTTTCCAACTGTGTACTGGAGAAGATTATCAGGGATTAGACTACAACATTACCGTCAGTAAATGAACTACAGTGTGGATACAGAAAAGATAACCTCCGTATGTTCTTCGCAGCCTTTGCTGACGACGTTACCTTGTTAGTTAACAACATGGAAGAGGATACTCACCAACTACGGGCCCTTCACAACATCACAGCTAAAGGTGGTCTGAAGGTCAGTATTATAAAAAACTTAATTTATGACTAACATTAAGTCACAACCCCACTAGAAGGTACCACCTTTCGTAAAGTCCATGCACTCAAGTACCTAGGAGAGTGGATATCAGCCAATAAGAGTGAAATATTGGCAGATGTGAGAATTTGGAGAGGGTGTACCACTCCTGCAATAGTATTTGCACATCCAAATACATTTCCAAGAATCTTAAAATTAAGCATCACAACTCAGTAAAACCCCTTTGCACTCTAATCTTCTAGATGTCTCTTGATGAGCATTAAGGAATCGTTCAAGAAAATAGAGCTCAAGGAATGGAAATATTAAGGGGGATGTTAAGACCCATTCGTTAAGAGGATAGTACCTATAGGATCAGGCACAACAATGAGGTCTATGGCCATCAGGAAGACAAAATGACATCCATGGGGGAAAATATTGTAGTTCCTGCAGACACGGATTAAGAAATAGACCGAACTACAGACTGTAGAATAAATTATAAATATCCAGATATAAGTCATATAGTTCTGGAGAAAATTATGTAGTGAAGAAATGATACGAAGAGTATGGGGAGACTGACATGAATATGATAACCGGACTAGTACAATAGTTGCGATATCTTGAATTAATTACATACAAATTGAATGTCCCTACGTTTTGAATAAAACTTATAAATATGAGACACTGCGTTGTATAGTGTAAACCGTTTCTATTTGCATGCACATTGGCTCTATGTGGAAAAAATTTACCATGCAAGTTTGTCTTGCAGACAGGTTCGCGCAGCTTTGTGCTTGTATTCGGAAGATAGTGGGTTGGAATCTCACCTTTGGCAGCCCTGAAGATGGTTTTTCATGGTTTCCTGGTTCATACCAGGCAAATTCTGACGCTTCATCTTAATTAAGGCCAGGGCCACTTCCTTTCCACTCCTAGCTTTTTCTTATCACATCGATGTTGGTGAGACGTAAAGCAAATAATAATTTAAAAAAAAGAGTAACGTGAAAACACTAATTAGCATAGTCAAGCAAGTACAATAGTACCGATAGTACGCAGCAATTTCCGCATAACTTTACCAATAAATGAGGCTTTATGACATTCTTCTGCAACGAATCTAATTTACAGTTTCTGTAGCATTCACAAGGACGGTCAAAATGTGCAGAGTCGTAACTAAACGTAGCACATAAACAGAGCAAATGCTCAGCAGTACAGGTGAGGTCATTCCCTCTGGGGTTGTACGTGGCAAGGTCTACATCACAAGCAACGTTACGAAACGCGTCACAAAACCTCTAGTATTTCGTTCCCTTGAGGATATTTGATAGCACCAGTATCATGATTATTGTGGTATAAATTACGATCCTCTAATTCGTTAAATTATACATAAATCGCGGAAATTTACTTCTGCAAGTTGTAAAAGGAGAGAGAAGACTGACATACTGCAATTAATATGAAACCATTCATAATATTAATGGTACGTGTTAAGACCTCATTTCGACTATGGACTGAAATGGATTTCAGTCGGCTCGGGAATTCAGTTGTGGAACTGTCTAAAGTAAGAAGCAGCAGATACGATCAAGGAAGATAAGGAATAAAGCTGATTATGTCGTTACTCTGTCCACATGACTCTCCAACATATGTAAGACACTCGATTGCGCGGAATTTATCTTGGCATGCCATGGACCTTAATGGGCTTATTCTTTTCTCCGGCTGTACTCTTGAAAGCTAAAGACTTGTGTATAAAATGACCGTCATTGAATGTTGAAGGCACAATAACTATCCGACAGTACATGGACAGGGTTAACAGTCCAATGGTTTTCGCATTGATTACTGCCTCTGAGAATGGGGTATTTCAGTAGAACAATACCCTCCCTGACACTGTAGACACCTTCAGGTAAGCTCTCTAAGGCATTAGTGTACACTTCCACAGTTGTCCCCCTAGTTCCCAGCACCAAAGCCTTATTGAACATGAGTTAGCCATAATGAGTAGACATCTGCACAACGCCCCTTAGCCACCCAGTGGTGCAGCAAGCAAGGGCTGAAATTCTGCGGGACGTAATCCAGAGCCTTTTTGACTTCATACCGTGCAATATTCAGCATTTCATTGCAGCTCGGGATGGACACACGATGTACTGCCCTTTTTATACATGTGCTCACAAATGCAATTGGGCGTGTTAACATCGCATCACTACCCCACAACCATCCACCATGCGCACTTGGGGCATTGTAGACACAATCTTTCATGGTGTTACAATTTACAGTTTACCTAGTGTATGCTATAAACTCAATTTTCCTTGTAAATGCAAGGATCCGGTTAGATGTACAACCCTTACTTCCTCTAGTACTACTACCATTGTTCTAATCATAGTACATTGAATTATAACGTCGTTCCTGATAGTTATTATTATCTGTCTAGACTAAATGAAACAAGATAACCACTTTCTTTTAACCATAGGACAAGAAACGAACTCTGAAAAACAAAGGTATCAGCAACAGAAAAGATGCGGCCATAATATGAAAGACTACCTATCAAGTACCTCACAAAGCTAATACCGTCGGAGCTGGAAAAGAACAAGAGATTTCCGGGAAGTCTAGATGGGAATAATAAAGTGGAGACCTAGGTATGACCGTACGTAAATGGATGCAATGCTGACCTCAGATAATAGAACCTTTGTCACCACTCCACGCCATCTAGTTGAGAGTTGCTGGAGAGGAAATAATAATAATAATAATAATAATAATAATAATAATAATAATAATAATAATAATAATAATGGTGATGGTTTCGCATTCTACAAATTGATTTTTGCTGTTTTCCAAGAAACGATGTTACAGGAATTATGTCATACCGGGACATTTATAATGTGATAGTTTCTGTCAAACCTTTTAAGTAGAGAATTTGTTGGACACGAATATATTGAATTTTGTTGCTTATATTACATTTCTTCTCTTCTATGATTTCTTTACTATCCTCGCCAGTTTTTCATTCATTGACCTTATCACTTCTAAACATATACTATTTTACATCTCTCTCCGTCTCTGAAACTGAAAGGGTACTAGAAACAAAGTAAGGCAAGTAGACTCATGGAGGGATGAAAGGGAAAGGCCTCAGTACTGAGTGGGTCAGAGCGGTTCCTGGCCGCCTTTTTACCTCAGAAATGAACCAGGTTGATCATTTCTAGTGTTAGCTGAGCAAAATCCAGCCATGAGCCTCTCCAGAAATTGAAGACATGTTTTAAACTTCCCATTCCCTGACGGGTAATCGAACCTACGTTCTTCCGGTTTGGCTGAGTACGCCTTTGCCATCTCATCTAGACAGCCCCCTGAATTGATGATGAGAATGTGTAAAATACATACTCGAACATTACTGTGTTTCGAAACTGGTGCAAGGTCTTCCATTGCAGAATCAATATATATAAAATAAGAGTTGTGTGTGTACATTGCTCAGAATTTAAAAAGGATGACATTTATGAATCAGTCATGTCCACAGTAACAAGAAAATGCACTTTTTAATTGTCTGTCTGTCTGTCTGTCTGTCTGTCTGTCTGTCTGTCCACGCATCACGAGAAAACGGCAGAAGATAATTTAATGAAAATCGGTATGCTAGTCGAGTAATAAGCCGCTACAATGTAGGCCATAAATAATTTTATTCACATTGAATGAAATGGTAGTTTAAGGGAAGGCCTAACATTTAATTCTCAAATTTTTATCTTATTAGTGGTCGTATTTTAATGAAAATCGGTATGCAAAGTCGGAGAAAAACTTGCTACAATCTAGGAGATAAATAATTGTCTTCACGCTGAGAAACATAGTAGTTTAGGAGAAGGCCTAACATTTAATTCTCAAAGATGTATGTTTTAGTGGTCCTATCTTACTGAAAATTGGTATGCAAAGTCGAGGAATAAGTCCCTATAATCTAGATCTTAAATAATGTTTTACGCTGAGTGAAATGGTAGTTGGGAAGGCCTAACATTTAATTCTCAAATATTTGTTATTAGAGGTCGCATCGATAAATACCACGTAACTAGAATTATATAGCATTAAATTTTCGATCATTTGTCTTATACATTGTTACCTTACCGGCTATGATCACAAAAATATTCATGAATTTGGATTTTTGTTACTAAGTCCATATCAGCGTCGAGTCATGAGAAAGTGGGTAAACAGTAATGAAAATCGGTATGTAAAGTCGGAGAATAAGGAACAACAGTCTACGCTATAAATAATTTTACAAATCACAGAGTCGAAAGAAAACTAAATGTGAAGGCCTATAATATAGAAAGTTCATAACATTGATCAACAATAACATTATATTGACCATTGTTTGTTGTGATATGCTTTGTGTCTTCTGTTGCCACTCATATCCGGTAGATAGGATTACTGTTGCGTACGGACTATTTTTTATTTGCTTTACGTGGTACCGACACAGATAGGTATTATGGCGACGATGGGATAGGAAAAGGCTAAGAGTGTGAAGGAAGCGGCCTTGGCCTTAATTAAGGTGTAGTCCCAGCATTTGCCTGGTGTGAAAGTGGGAAACCACAGAATACCATCTTCAGCGCTGCCGGTAGTGGGGTTTGAATCCACTATCTCCCGGATGAAAGCTCACAGCTGCGCACCCCTAACCACACGGCCAACACGCCTGGTCGTACAGAGTGTAACAGCCTGCCTGAATATTGATGTGAAGTAACTTGGGGAGTTAGATAACTTTCTTCTTTAGCATGCCATTCCTCTGGTTCATAAATTTTCTGATATTACTGGTACGAAACACACTGGTTCATCATGGCTTTCGAACTATTCAATCCCTACTCTGAGGCACTGATTGGAATGAGCAGTGTTTATATTTAACGGAATAATGGCAGAAGGTGTTCACGGCAGTCTGCGGCCTGATCATTCAAGCTCTGGAATTTTGGACTGTTAGATTAGCATCGTTAAAGTGAAAATGAGCGGTTTTTCATTTGATCGAGTAGTTTATATGATAACATTGCTTTTAATCGCTACATTCCTACTGACGTTTTTGTAATAAAAAGGTAAACTCGTGTCCTCATACCGAGGTGGTGCAGCTCTTTTCAGGCACACCCCCATTGGAGGTGAGCTGCATGTACCATTTCAACCACATACCAGCCCTCTTGCCATTCTTAAAATTCTGGCAGAACCAGGAATCGAACCCGGGCCCCCAAGGACGGCAGCTAATAACACTAACCGTTACGCTACGGAGGCGGACGGTTTTGTAATGACTTATCTTGACTTCAGTTAGGAAAACCACAAAGTCAGTCTTTCTGAGAATCCCGTAGCGAAGCACGGGTACGTCAGCTAGTTTACGTATATAAAAATTATTATGCTCAGAGATAAACATTCGAACATTCCTACGTTCATGCATTCATTATCACTACATACATTTATACCTTTCGCCTGTTGCTGTTTTTCGATGGATGTAGTATTCTTTCTTTTGTCTCTTAGCACAGGTCAGAAAAAGGTGTACCTTGTAATGAAGTCTCTGTGTCGTTCATTGCTGTGACAAAATTCGGAGCACGGATGTAACGAAAGTTGCTACTCATATTTCTGTTCGCGCTGCAATAGCAATTTCTAACCCATTGGCGAAAAGAATGGGAAACTACCTCACTTCTTATCATGTGTATGTCTCTTTGTGACGTCGCCTTTGTTTTTGAGTTTTCCCTATAACTGCGTAAACTTTGGTAGAGCTACGTCGATGATGCAACCAGCCTGCGGATTTGACGAGAATTGTAGCTGTACGCACTTGGTCTCCATGTCTCTATTGATGATCAAAGACCCTTTGTCATCCTCTACGCACAGCTAGTATTGTGGCTTATGATATTTCTACCTTACCAGAAAGCTTACAAAGTACGGTAAATGACAGTTCACCCTTTTAAAATAAATTCCGAAACTGAAGGCTGGAATGTATGCATCAGTAAGTCTTGTAATTTGAGGCCAGATTTTAATTAAACTGGCTATAGAACAGGTTATACAGTGTTGTACTGGAGTAAATACTGTATACGGTAGCTTATTGCACTGTGGTCCAATGGGTGTTTGCTCATAATTTCACAGCGCATGCACTGTGGGCTATTACATTCATCTCATTTGGAATTTACAACTACGTTGATCTGCTTCATTCGGTAGAAGGAAACACGCAAGACGCTGGAGAGGGGATACTTCGTAGTGGTTCTATTATTTTATAAACACCCTTTTCACTCTACTAGAGCAGGGGATTGTTTTAAAGGGAAATACAAGTGAACAACTATCCATTCTTAATTCTAATAAGAGGATAAAGGGAATAGTTCGGATCCTTCGAAAATTGAGGGTATCGACAACAAAGGAAAGTGTCAAGAATTAAGTATGGGGTGTGTCATGATAGTCGATTACATTGTCTCAGTGTGGCAACGGTTCGAATCCTCGTCAACATACGTGAGATTTTTTTAAATGAGAAGACAAGTTCGCTTGATTCAGATTACTATTTCAACCGTCACGTGGAACTACAAGCTCCATCTTATTTACAAGAAAATGGAAACAATGACAATGACAGATAGAGATCCTGCGGTCGCCCACACACCTTCTCATGTTAGCAGCCCGCTGAGAGCCCTCTTTTCTTCCTTAGTGGCCCGCTACGATCGTCAGGGGATACCGAAAATTTTTCCTATGTCCTCACCGAAAAAGGTTCATTCGCCTAAAGAACCGAGCAAGATGACTACGCGGTTCTGGTCACGTAGCCGTGTGAGCTTACGCCAGGCCTGAGGAAGATTTCCGGTATTTTGACATCAGGTAAATACAGGGGCTATGGCTTAATTAAAGCTACGGCATTCCCATCATGACATCGCCGAAAATCTTTCTTATTATTAATAATAATAATAATAATACTCGTAATGTTTCTGGCTTTCCATCCCACTAACTACTTTCACGGTTTTCAGAGACGCCGATATGCTGGAATATAGTGCCGCAGGATGCTGACGTTCATTCGGGAAATATTGGGTTCGGACCCCACTGTCGGAAGTCCAGAAGGTGGTATTCCGTGGTTTTCCATTTTCACACCAGCAAATGCTGGAGCTGTACCGTAATCAAGGCCATGGTCAATTCCTTCCCACTCCTGACCCTTTCCTATCCCATCGTCGTCATATGATCTATCTGTGTCGGTGCGACGTAAAAGAAATAATAATAATAATAATAATAATAGTCTTCTACAACTTTTACCACACCTGTAGGGTCACGGATCTGAACTGTGTCGCACACGTGGATTAGGCCCTGTTTTACGGCCGAATGGCCTTGCTGACGTTTATCCTATGTGGAGGGATGTATTCGCCATTGCGTGTTTCTGTAGTAGTTGGAAGTGTTGAACCCTTGAACTTACCGTTCCATCGTTGGTCGTCAGCCTCGTCTGCTTCGATAGAGCAATATCATACTCTTGGATCTTGAGGGTCGATGAGAGTTTTTTTTCCCCTTTCTGTCACTTCACCGACCAAACGATAGGGTTCCGAGAAGAGCGTAGCTACTTCAAATCAGGAGCAAAAATGTGCTTACTAAAATATTTATTCAATGTAAGTCACTATAATTTGTTTATTAAATAGGCAGGAAGAATCGGTTAAATTTTTCACAACATGTTTTAACAATGCATAACGTGAGTGGTAAAGTTATATTGAAATTGTATACTGTTGTCTTCAAAAGAATGAGAACGCAATGTAAAATTCGTGGGCAGCAAAAACCAGAAACAAGAATAGAAAAACCTGAAAATCGGGCACCATTGATCCAAACAATAACTGAGAGTTAACCCACACTATCCGTACAGAATATGACATTCAACAAGAAGAATTCCAGATTTACATTTAATTAAGTTTATCCACCAGTATAATATCCTATCGGATATTGGAACACCCTCCGAATGGATCCTTAATCGAAACAAATCGACTATCAGTTGCTTTGGATAGGGTGCGAAATATTACTTGAACGCATGGTTTCCATCACAAGTTAACAGCAATTGTCACGATCAAAAATAAAATTCCACCATGTATGGTTTTCTCGTGACATCCTTAAGTTACAGATGAATCCCGATGCTGAAACATGCATCACCCCAAACAGATGTTCAGAAGGAACAAACAACACTTGATACGATGGGATCTTACGTTCTAAAGGAACTAAACTGCGAAATGCATGAAAACATGAATTCATTATCCGTTTAGAAGAAACGCAATATACTGAAGTTAAAGAAAAGTGATAAATCACTTGAAAATATTCTTACTAAACCAACTTTCAGGTTATGAAATAATTACGTCGTTACATTCGTTAAAATAGAAGTCCACAATACAAAACAAACAGCAGGATATCATTCCAATTTTCCATAACTACGGCTACAATTACAAATCTGTTTACCTACACTTGTCCCATTAAACCAGACTACAAGTGATCGGTAGATCAACGTCTCACATAAATAATGTGAATAACGAAAAATGAAAGTAAAATATATTAACAGCTGGCGAATCGAAACCCCATTTACAGTGTAGGTAGGTAGGTAAGGGTTATTCTGCCCGAAGGCAGGTCCGAACCTCCGCAGAGGCATTCCTGAGCCGGAGTTTACGTGCGGTAGGGTGGCCAGTTCCTTTCCGCTCCTCCATTCCCTTATCCCCCACCAACAGCGCGTGGCAACCCATCCAACTCCTGACCACGCCCAATGTTGCTTAACTTCGGAGATCTCACCGCATCCGGTGTTTCAACACGGCTACGGCCGTTGGCATTTACAGTGTAAATCCTACGTAAATCAACTGTGTCAATACATGGCACTGTCATAATATACCGGACACCCGAACTTAAACACACGCGGCTAAACAGTAGCGATCAGTCTCTATTAACCAGGTTTCCAGGTGGGACAACACTTACACTCATGCCGCTACTGGTGCAACATTATTATGGGAGCGCCTTCCGGCTAGAAAGAATTATGCCGAAACATGACCTAAATAGCACCTGCTAATATTTTCTACACTCGTATCCACTACTGCGAACGCTAAATCGTTCAAGTCGATTCGCAAAAATGCCTAACCTATGAATTGGCTATGTACAGACTGAGTCCTAATCCTGTCGTTGAGTCAACGTACAGTATCTACTCAGTCTTAACCCTTTATAAGGCGGTGGGAATTATTTTCCCACCTCGGTTTTTTACCATTTCGGGGTGCTGGGAGTTTATTTCCCATGTATTGATGTGTGCTGCACTCTTGGGAATATCTGTGGAACTATTCTGATCTCCGCCTTGGAATCTTAATCCTTAGCTTCTTTGGCAAACATCTGAAGAACGATATTGTGCCAGCGCAACGCCTGATGTGAACAAGATTTATGAAGTGAAAATAGGGTAAAAAATCAACATTTTATAAGTCTATATACTATTTACATTAATTTTCTTTGTTTATTGTGCATTTTTCTCATTTGATCTGAGATTATTTACTTCCTTTTACCAACTGAAGAGTTCTGAGTTATAAATTTCTTTCACACTGTATGTGGGAATATGCTTCCCATAGGTGTCCGAAATATTTTTGCTAAATAAAAAGTGAACTAACTGAACTGAAATTGTGTCCGTAGATGGGAAATATGTTCCCATTTCTAAATGGCAGACAGCAGGCGTGGGAAGTATGTTCCCATCTTATTACTGACCTTAGCACTGGATTGTTTTTTTTTTTCTGTCAAATTGTATTATTTAGCACTTATAGAGCCTGTAAATAAAGTTAGTTAGAAAGGAAAGAGTTTTATTGAGTACTGCCTTATAAAGGGTTAAGTTATATAATACACGCGGAATCCTTAATCTATCGTTGAACCAACGTTATGGTATCTACACATCACTCATACTGCCAGGCGAAATCGAAACTTTAACACAATGAAGTGAAATTCACAACAAAAGTGAACTCGAAACTGGAAACATGACTGTGTTTATTTCCTGCGATAAAGCGTGAAATCGAAATTAAACATATTCGAATAGTTTAATCTATTCCACATTACAATTTAAACACATACGGTGAAGTTCAATGAACTTTCGTTACTATTTGTTTCTTACTTTCATACACCATGATTCATTTTATCTTCAATGACTCCTCAACTGATGTTGGCGTCAGGAAGGGCATCCAGCCGCCAGTCACACCATTTCTTCTCACCTCATGTCTGACCCTGTATCATGAGCGGGGACTAAGTTCAAGATGCAACGTCTGATGATGATGATGATTATATTATTATTATTATTATTATTATTATTATTGTTATATGAACGTTAATTGGGGCCTACGTTTATGATCAGAATTCAAATTCAGTAATATATTGACCGAGTATTTCGCAGGCCAATTATTCGGAGAGAGAAAGGGAATGAACTTGAGTACATCTGTAATTCATTCTGGAAGAGAAGTGTTATGGGAAGAGACAGCAGGACGTAAAGCGGCCTGTGACCTGTTGCAAGCCGTGCCCACGCTCAGACCTGTAATTTTACTTTGAATTATTTATTGCATTTATTATTCTCGGAAGAGCAGTGGTACTGCACACTACTTAGACCTTCCATTAGCCGCACCTACCGCTACTGCACAAGCACTAATGGAAACCTATGTCTTGTACTAAGACTGCTCTGCTTTTAAGCCAGGAGCAAGTCGTTTTACTATTGTTCATGCTTCAACTTAATTCGGGTGCATTTAACCCTTCGATCCAGTATTGAAATATTCCGCAGCTCATTTCGAGACCGTCTTTAAACCTTGGTGGGACAATAACAAAGAAGAAATACGTCTGCTACTGAGCTGTAACGCAACAATCACGGCTTTCGGTTCAGAGGAACCCAGGTTCGATTTCCGGCTGGTCAAGAGCTTTTAACTGCGTGTTTTTAATTCTTTTGGCTCGAAAATTGGGTTTTTATGTTAGTATTAATACATTGCTCTTCATGTACAATGCATACAACTAGTGATATGCTTGAGCCCGGCTCAAACTGCTCGAAAGGTGACGTCAGAGTTCGAACAAGTTCGAGCTTTGCTCGAGCTCTTGAGCGCGCCGCAGCCCAGCCGCTTGCTCGGGGTTAGTTGGATCACCTGCTGGGGTTAGTTGCAATACCTATTGCAAAATGCCCCATTTTGCATACCTTGACAGAATTGGCAGTCAAACAAAACGGAGGCTAAAACACTTATTGCAGGTTTGAAGTAACATAATTTCCTCTTCATTTTCATATAAAATTAGGACAATAACTCTAAATGGTATTATGTACTGAATATGTCAGGGTCAGAAAAATTTACTCGCCAGGCAGAAAAATGGACTAAGTCTCAGAGCACAATACAAAACGACCGGATTTTCTGACATGCGTACTCAAACTAAAGATCTAGAGCAGGTGCATGAACTGTCACAGTGTGACAGCACTTGGTTGGAAATTTCCGAATAAACGTGAGTGTTGCAACCTACCCCTGTAACAATAATCCCCGGCCTCCCCTATCTGTTAGTTTTCCACACATCGGTCTTGTATCGTTTGTTGAGTGTTGGCTCTTCAACTACAGCTGGCTGCTGCGAGCTCTTCTAAGAGCCGCGATCAGACATTCCATTTTCTTATCACGATCCGGTAGGGCTCCCAAAGTCTTTTCGCGATTTCCGCCTATGCGTCATTATTTTTCAACCGATTATAATGGTGTGGATCCTTTGCGTCCCACAAAAAAGTATTTGTTGATAATAACATGGATATTTTCCATGGACTACTCCGAATCCACTATACTTCAAATCGGAAGTTCCACTAACAATGGTCAATATTGTAGAGGCGAAGGGAATATTGAGGGGAGCTTTGAGCACGCTCCGTCCAAACTGTCCTTATCTGTATCGCGTATCTTCCCTTTGATGCGACGGCAAACGGTGGGAACATCCGCGATCCGATAATTGTTTCATATTTGATACACGATCTTGATACAGAACTCCCTTTCACAAGGCCGATCATGTTACAGATACGGTGATCTGACACGTGTGTGGACGCACTTCAAGAGCATTTTCCTGGACAGTACCGGCTCGTCCTCTTGTTTGCTGTTACTTCCGTATCTTTTTACATAATATCACATCGACCCGTGTCTGTATGTTAGAGGCTGTCAGAATTTGTGCTTGTGCGATAATTCGTTACAAATGTCTGCTCAGATTAAACGAATTATCTACTAAAACGTGAAAATCGCAGGTGTCAAAATATATAAGATTAAAAATGATTGTCTTAACTTTACAGGTGTCAAAACATATTTGAATGGTTATAAGGTTAAAAATGGTTTCTTCTTCAGTTGTTGACACATTTGTCATCTATACTATAACTAAAAATGGGATTTTGTCCGTTTTGTTTCTTCCAGATAGGCTCGAAAATTACTGGACCGATTGACGTGAAATTTGGATTGGATACAACTTTAATTCCCGAGTCACGGAAGGGATACTTTTGATTTTGATATATTTTACGCAATCAGATAGTTAACGTTGCTGCATAATGATATTCATACATTTATTACGACCGATGAATTATTAATCCTTTCTAGTTCTTCTATACGACCAAAAAGGTTAATTCTATTCCAAGGAAAATCCTCAACATTGAGGACAGGAGGAACACCTCTCCTGCCGCGCAACATAGCTGTCTTAGCCGCCCAAAGCATAATAATAATAATAATAATAATAATAATAATAATAATAATAATAATAATAATAATAATTATAATAATAATTTCGTGTGGCTATTTCTAGCCGGTGCAGCCCTTGTAAGGCAGACCCTCCGATGAGGGTGGGCGGCTTCTGCCATGTGTAGGTAACTGCGTGTTATTGTGGTGGAGGATAGTGTTATGTGTGGTGTGTGAGTTTCAGGGATGTTGGGGACAGCACAAACACCCAGCCCCCGAGACAATGGAATTAACCAATGAAGGTAAAAATCCCCGTCCCGGCCGGGAATCGAACCCGTGACCCTCTGAACCGAACGCCAGTTCGCTGACCATTCAGCCAACGAGTCGGACGCCCAAAGCATGATAACGTAAGAATAATATTACCGTATTCATAATGTTGCCTCAAATTTACGGTTGTTAAAAGATACACAAGAACTTCTTTGTGAGGAAATACTTCCATTAAATCTGGGAAATATAACGAAAACATGCCTTGTTCTTCTCATGGCATATTACCACGATCTAGTCCAGCTCCATGGCTAAATTGTTAGCGTGCTGGCCTTTGGTTACAAGGGTCCCGAGTTCGATTCCCGACAGGGTCGGGAATTTTAACCATCATTGGTTAATTTCGCTGTCACAGGGACTGGGTATATGTGTCGTCTTCATCAACATTTCATCCTCATCACGACGTGTGGGGCGCCTACGGGCGTCAAATCAAAAGACCTGCACCTGGCGAGTCGAACTTGTCCTCGGACACTCCCGGCACTAAAATATTCTAACCTTCCTAAATGTTTTTCTTTTATAATGTGCTTTACGTCGCACCGACAAACACAGTTCTTATGGCAACGATGGGAGATGAAAGGGCTAGGAGTAGGAAGGAAGCGGCCGTGGTCTTAACAAAGGTACAGCCCCAGCATTTTCTTGATGTGAAAATGGAAAAGCATGGAAAACCATTTTCAGGGCTGCCGCCGGTGGAGTTCAAACCCACCATCTCCCGAATGAAAGCTCACAGCTACGCGCCCCTAACAGCACGGCCAACTCACTTGATCCTTCAAGTTTTATGGACAGCCTTTATTCCTCACAAGCCGATGACTGAATGTAATAGTATATACCAGCACGTACTTTCGTTATCAATATCATACACACACCTGTGTGACCAGTGTTTCACTTCATATGGTTTTTGCTTATCTGCACGTTCGCGCTGTAGCCCGAGCCAGACTCTGCCTTCGGTCTCGAGACTGCTCGAGCTGCTTCGAACAGGCTCCAACCTCGGTGCGTATCGGTTCGAATCGATCCCTCTCGAATACGCGTGTCGTTTTCCCATCACTAAATACAACACACCGCACAACGAACCGTCACATAAACAGCTAACAGTGATGATGATAATAATAATAATCGTATGGCCTCAGCTACCGTGTGCAGACATTTCAATTTGACGCCATCTGGCTGTCTGCTCGTCAATTTCGACGTTCCGTTTTACTCTAGGCCCCCACTAGATGGCAGACCGAGTAAACCGAAAATCTCTTGGGTGTCTATGGCTGAGATTTAATGAATTTTGTCGGGTAAACACCAAATGTGTCACCAGAGATCTTTTACATGCCGACATCGTACGACATGGAGTGTCGAATGGACTTTCTTCCGCCCTTCAAAAATCCGACTACCACTGCCGGGTTTGAACCCGCTATCTTGGGATCGAGAGGCCGACACTCTACCGCTGATCCACAGAGGCACCTTACAGTGATAATATCACCTTTTTTCGGTTGGCGTCACAGAGGGCATCCGACTTTAAAACTGGGCTAAATCTAGAATTTTTCCGGCTCCAGTATGTTAGAAACATGGCCAGGAAGATGAATACAAGATATGGTAACTAGATCCGAATAGCATTCCTATACAAGAAAAATTGTAGTATATATGGAAGACAGGCGAGCATGAACATACGAAATTCAGAAAGTAGAGATGAAAATGTTGACAGGTTATGATAATATTGTATTGTACGATAGGATCGAGAATACCTGCCGTATTATCATTGTTTATTAGATTAGTGTCGTATCTTTAACCATTTTCCCACTTACAGAATTATATCCATTGAATTAGAGTAGCTCCACCTCTGTAGTGTAGTGGTTAGTGTGATTAGCTGCCACCCCCGCAGGCGCGGGTTCGATTCCCGGCTCTGCCACAAAATTTGAAAAGTAGTACGAGGGCTGAAACGGGGTCCACTCTGCCTCGGGAGGTCAACTGAGTAGAGGTAGGTTCGATTCCCATCTCAGCCTTCCTGAAAGTGGTTTTCCGTGGTTTCCCACTTCTCCTAAATTAAGGCCACGGCCGATTCTTCCCTCTTCCTTGTCTATCCCTTCCAATCTTCCCATCCTCCCGCAAGGCCCCTGTTCAGCATGGCAGGTGAGGCCGCCTGGGCGATGTATTTGTCATACTTCCCAGTTTTATCCCCGACTCAGAGTCTGAAGCTCCAAGACACTGCCCTTGAGGCGGTAGAGGTGGGATCCATCGCTGAGTCTGAGGTAAAAACCGACCCTGGAGGGTAAACAGATAAAGAATATGAAGAAGAAGAAGACAAAGAAGAGTACGTATGTCGCATTCACAATCACAATCAAAATCACAATCAGCCAGTTCTATCAATAACTGATTTGGCCTCTTGAAGTCTGAAACCTAGGTATCTAGGAGTTGTTTCCGCTTCCATTTTGAGCGATATCTTGCCAATCAACTCCAGCATTTTTACAAATGTCCTTGTCCCAGCGATCCGGTGGCTTTCCTCGCGGTCTCAGTTTATCTCTTGGGCTCCATTCGAGAACAACCTTGGTCCATCTGTCATCCCTTCTTCGGGCCACATGTCCTGCCCATTGCCATTCGAGGGTTGAAATTTTTGTTATGATGTCAACGACATTTGTGACTGCTCTTATGTCATGAGCCCTCTTTCTATCTCTTCTTGTAAACCCAAGCATAGACCTCTCCATTCCTCTTTGGGCAGTTACATGATCTGAGTAAAGAACTGAAATCACAGATAAGGCTATTTGGGGATGATGTTATACGGGACGGAGTAGTAAGTGAGTTGTAGGTTTGTGATCGACAGTAGGGCTGTAGACATATATGAGATGGACAACTGACTATGGTATGATGGTAAATGCAATGGAAAGGCAAGTTTTAAGTTTCACCAAGAGGAATAGTCCTCTCAGTTTTGAGATGTTGGTGAGGTGATAGTAGGCTACCTCGTGGGGAACACTGTAAGTAGATGTTATTATAAGGAATGATCTTAACTGGGGTAAGCATATTAAGAAAGGTTATAGATCTCTTCACATGCTTATGAGAGCATTTAGGAGCTGTAGTAAGTATCTAAATGATACGGCGTGTACGTCTCTGGTATGTTCCCAATTAGAGTATAGCTCCAATGTATGGGACGCATACCAGGACTTCTTTATACGAGAACTGGAAGAGATCAAAGGAAGGCAGCACGATTTGTTCTAGGTGATTTCCGACAAAGGAGTAGTGTTACAAAAATGTTACGAAGTTCGAACTGGGAAGACTTTGGAGTAAGGAGACGTTATACTCGTCTATGTGATATATTTCGAGCTGTCAGTGGATAGATGGCGTAGAATAACATTAGTAGACGAATAATCTTGAGTGGTGCTCATATTATAAAGATTTGGACTTCAAGAGGACAAATTGCAAGAAATAATTTAATGTAGGAATATGGAATAAATTATCAAGGGAAATGCTTGGTAAACGTCCAAGTTTTTTGGAAACTTTTAAGTGAAAGCTAGGAAGACAATTGATAGGGAATCTGCGACTTGGAAGGCAGCTCTAAATGCAGATCATTGATTGATTGATTGATTGATTGATTGATTGATTGATTGATTGATTGATTGATTGATTGATTGATTGATTTAAGAGAAAGGTCATTATTGAAGTCGCCGATTATGACAGGCAGACCTGTCTTTTCTATTGTTAAATACCTTGAGAGGAAGGTACACAATTATCAAAATACATTTTCAAATTACTTATCTATAATAATAAAGGGAAGTGTCTGTCTGTCAGTCAGTCTGTCTGTCTGTCTGTCTGTCTGTCTGTCTGTCTGTCTGTCTGTCTGTCTGTCTGTCTGTCTGTCTGTCTGTCTGTCTGTCTGTCTGTCTGTCTGTCTGTGTATATGTGCGCTATATCCAGCCAAATCTACGGCACGCAGAGATCTGAAATTTTGGACATAGGTAGATGGAAGGGGGTTCGAATGCACCTCAAGGACGGATTTTTCATTTTCGCTTTCGTTGGTGAGTTATGAACTGAAAACCGTCGGAAAGCGTGTGTTGGGATATGACAATCCATCGTATTGTCATCAAGATTAAGCACATAGATTCAATTTCGCTAAGCAACGTACATAAGGTAGGTAATACAAGTCAAGGAGCCGTTTTAAGTCCATGGTGTAGGAAGCCATTTTCGGTCCCAGACACGAAGAGCCACATTCATTCTTTAATATCCCGGAAGTGTTTGTCTGTTCGATGCCCAGCAAAATCTACGGCACGCAGAGATATGAACATTTTTGACATAGGTGTATTGTTCGATGAATATTTATTTGTTTACATTAATTATTTATATGCTTTTAATCGTTTTAATAATTTATAAGATTTACTTAATTCTTATTTACCCGATATTAATTTCATTCACTAAACTGTTAGCGAATACGAGGATTTCACAATGCCAGCAATAAAACGTGAACGGTATTTCCTTTCAACAAACTCAATCTTATATTTTATTATTTTATTCAGAAGAAACATGTAATACATAAGATAGATAAACAAGGAATAGTAAACCGAGCGTGCTGGACGTGCGTTTAGGGGCGCGCGTCTGTGAGTTTGCATTCGGGAGATAGTGGGTTCGAACTCCTCTGTCGGCAGCCTTGACGGTGTTTTACGTGGTTTACCATTTTCACACCAGGAAAATGCTGGGGTTGTACCTTAATTAAAGCCAACGTCGCTTCCTTCAAACACCAAGCTCTTTCCTATGCCATCCTTGCCATCTGTGTTGGTGCGAGGTAAAGCCAGTTTTGTAAAAAATAATAATAATACACATATTCGGGAGATGGTAGGTTCGAACCCCACTATCGGCAGCCCTGAAGATGATTTTCCGTGGTTTCCCGTTTTCACACCAGGCAAATGCCGGGGATGTGCCTTAATTAAGGCCACGGCCGCTTCCTTCCCACTCCTAGCCATTCCCTGTCCCATCGTCACCATAAGACCTATCTGTGTCGGTGCGACGTAAAGCAAATAGCAAAAAAGTAATAAACATATCAGTCAAGATGCCATTTTAAGTCCATGGCATAGGAAGCTACTTTCGTTCTGTGCATGACGTTCGGAATTTTTTGTTTGTGTTTATGTGTGCGATGCTCAGCCAAATCTACGGGACGTAGATATCTTAAATTTTTAACATACGTGGGCACAGCATTTCACCGATCACTCATGGCTCTGTCAAAGAGCGACATTTTCTCCTAGATTTGAAGCTGTCAGCGTCATCAGCAAACAACTTTTACGGTTTGGAAACATCTAATGAGGTTGAATTCAAAGTGGAGACCCTATTTATCTGCTAAGAATTCTTCCTCTTTCGCTACTTTCCCCACACCTGGGTTGAGTCGTTTGTCCGAAGGCCGGATTTGTTATCTGACCCAACCTTACTGGAACGATGTATTGACTAATGAGTGTTTCTGTAGTGGTTGGTAGTGTGCTGTGTTGAGTTGTTTGTATATACGGAAGTTTTTGTTTGTTTACTCAACCCTTGTCCCGTTTCTCTACGGGGACGATTATAAGGTGAGATGAATCTGTCATGGCGGGTTTTGAAGACCGGATGCCCTTCCTGACGTCAACCTCATCAGAGGAGTTAATGCGATGAAATGAATGACGTGAGAGAGAGGATGAAACTTCAACGCCTTAATGACCACGGCCACCAGGTGGGCATTTGTATATACGGAAGAGTGCGCTGCATGAAACGCAATGACTCAGTCCCCAAGTCACAAGAATTAACCAGATGCGGTTAAAATCTCTGACACGACCGGAAATTCAAACCGTGACCCACTGAACTTAAGGCCTCGACGCTGACCGTTTAACAAGGAGCCAGATATTAGGCTACAAAGAGTGAATATATATCGATATAATATATATTTTTTTAAATGTTGAAGTAATTACTAGGTTTGAAAAGATTTGAATATTATTTAAATATATTAAGCATGTAAACGTTTGTTTTAGTATCAAGCATAGAGGTATAAAGATTGAATTTTACAAAACGTAAACTAGCGACAGGTGTACGTCCCTACATATGTCTGGTCTGCGGGAGTTTTTTCAGTGTGTAATTTGTACTGAACATTAGGTACCGTTAAGCGCATTAGTCCCACAGACGTTATTTAAAAAGAAATGGAGTCTAGGTGACATGAAGTTACAGCTGCTGAAAGCTTTGTCTACTGTGCTATAAGGTACGTCACACCTAACCTAACAATAACAAAAATTTATTGCAAAGCGCACTTTACCCACTGGTGTTTGTGACACGCTAGTTTTACAAAAAAATACTTCAACGTTCACCAGTTGGGTCCAAACATGCTCGGATTATTTACGCTTGAAAGAATACATACAATATGCTATTAACATCAGTACAAGACTGTAGCATTCAAATTATATTTAAATTATCATAAAATTAAAACAGAAAATTACTTACTTAATTTGTTTACCCTCCAGGGTTGGTTTTTCCCTCGGACTCAGCGAGGGATCCCACCTCTACCGCCTCAAGGGCAGTGTCCTGGAGCGTGATACATTGCGCTTGGGGATACAACTGGGGAGGATGGCCAGTACTTCGCCTAGATGGCCTCATCTGCAATGATGAACAGGGCCTTGGTAGGGGATAAGAAGATTGGAAGGGATAGACAAGGAGGAGGGAAGATAGTGGCCGTGGCCTTAAGTTAGGTACCACCCCGGCATTTGCCTGGAGGAGAAGTGGGAAACCACGGAAAACAACTTCCAGGATGGCTGAGGTGTGAATCGAACCCATCTCTACTCAGTTGACCTCCCGAGGCTGAGTGGATTCAGTTCCAGCCCTCGTACCACTTTTCAAATTTCGTGTCAGGGACTGGATTCGAAAGCAGGCCTCCGGGGGTGGCAGCTAATCACGCTAACCACTACACCAGAGAGGCGGACATACTGATATTATCCTAATATAATAACATTGTACAGACATCGTCAGAGATGGTCAGACGATGCAAACAAACACAGCTTTGCCTTCCTGCTGCAAGGGGCAGGGTTAATAGGAGCAGTGCGTCATCTTACTAGTTGATTTACGGAACTGTCGAACAAGATCATCTCCAACAGCATCAGACCTTAACACAAAATCAACATGGCCAACGAATCGGTTGAATGTAAACAAGTCTGTAATACATGAATTTAACCTTTCTGATTATCTGATTGAAATTCTAAACTGTCAATAATTGTGTATACTTTTAAATAGAGCAGGTTTAGTTAGGTAAACATAATCAAACAGGGAGATTCATAAGAAAATATAGAGCAAGTTAAAATTAATATCCACACAATACATTTATGACGTATATTATTAAGTAACATATTTTGGCATTATAAGCAACTATGCATACAGTTGTGATAGTGAACATTTAGTCATAATTTATTCCTTTTGGAAGAAAGTAGTATTGACTCATATTGCTATAACGGAAAAGTTGACTATTATTGAGATATTTTGAATGTAATAAATATTCACTGAGCTCGATAGCTGCAGTCGCTTAAGTGCGACCAGTATCCAGTATTCAGAAGATAGTGGGTTTTAACCCCACTGTCGTCAGCCCTGAAATTGGTTTCCACACCAGACAAATTCTGCGGCTGTATCATAATTAAGGCCACGGTTGCTTCCATCCCACTCCAAGCCTTTTCCTGTCCCATCGTCGCCATAAGACCTGTCTGTATCGGTGCGACGTAAAGCAACTTGTAAAGTATAAGTAGGCATTTCGTACGCTTGGTGAAAGTAGAATATACAATTTTTTTCCATTAGAGCAGGTGAATGTTTCACCTATGTTTATTTTCTTAAATGAACATAATCTCACATATACGCACATTTATTTTCAACTGTTGTATTGCACCCTTTTCTCCAACAACATTAGGTGCTTACTTAAGGTAAAGCATACTTAATTCACGAGGAATGCGGTAAAGACTTAATAAAATATCTTCAACGAGTTATTACGTATGTAATTAAATGTATGCAGTCTCGAATAAGGGATGGCATTTCTGGACTATTACACACAGTTCAAATAGTTATCTGTTTAAAATTAGCTTCAAAGAAAGTAGTAAAAGAAGATCAATAATATCCTTATTTCATGGATACGACATTGAAGAAACAAGGACTTACATCTACACTATTTATTTTGCTATACCGGTACGCTAAACTTCTTAGTTTCTTGTACGTTAAATCACACTACCTTCCTGATTCTTAAGGCAGTTTACTAATTGTATTCAAGATTACTTTCCAGTGATCTGAAAATGATTAGACTCAAGGTAAAAAGTTTGCTACTTTCTAGTTTCCCTCAATAGAGAGTTATTCATCCATGCGATATTGATAAGCTTATCAATTGAATGCGTGAGGCGAACTTTAACTTCATTAAGACGTAGAATTTGGCAGCACTGTGCAGAAAAGGTTGATGGTAGCAGTGCTTAAGCATTCAATTTTTTTCCTTGTGGTGCTGAATAGCTAGATGGGAGAGTTTAATAAATCCGGAAGGTGCTCTGTGTGCATTTTATATTTAATTTATCATAAAATAATAACTTATGGGCAGTTTTTTTAAATTTTAGGAATAAATATAGAGATATTTCCAATATTACGAGTACCGGTAATTCTCTTGTTTCCAGATTTTCAGGTTATGGATAGGAAAAATGACTTTTCGCGAAGAAATATTGTGAATGTAAAGTTGTTACTGGAAGAAAAACAGTATTCACAGCGTGCAAAAGCACATAGATTACATATTTCTCAAAAATCTGCGAGCCACTTTTTCCAAGCAGCAAGGATGGCCAAAACGTCAGTTCTGCACGACGCGGGAAGTGTGGACGGAAGAGCAAGCTGTCCTCGAGAACTCAACGCAGACTTTTCCAGATGGCCAACCAAATACAACAGAAGAACTACCAACCAGTATTCAAAGAAGTCTCTGGAGAAGCATGGGTTGGACGTTTGTACCTCCACGGTTGACAGAAGGCTCATTAGCTCAGGGCTTCGGACACGTTGCCCGCGCAAGAAAGCAAAATTTCCCCCTGCAATGGCTGCAAATAGACTTAAATGGGCTCATGAAGTCAGAAGTCAGTGTAGAGATGATTGGAGCAAGGTGAATACACTATATTAAAAAATGTGAAAATTATTTTTGAAAGTTAATTTCAACACAAATCTAGTAAAAAGGCGTGGAGAAATTTTCCTATGTTCAGTACTGTTCATATGGGTATGGATAATCTGAAATCATGGGTTTGTCAAGTATAAAATGTTTCGTTCTTTTAAGTGGTGGTTTTTCTGACAGGGCGGTATTGTCCATATTTGAAGAAATTAGCCAATATATACCAAGATAAAGAGGAGAACATTACGGGCTCTGCTTAGCACCAATCGTAAATCATCCATCATCTATTACGGTATGGAGTGTCACGTCTTTATATTGTGGAAGGAATTATGAATCAAATTCAGTATAAGAAAGTTCTTGAAAAGAGGCTTCTACCCCAAGTGAAAGGCTAGTTACCTGATCGTGATTTTGTATTCATGCACGACGATGCACCTTGTCATAAATGTAATCTTCCTCGTTAACATGCTGAAGAAAGTTCTTAGCTGAAAGCAATAAAACTATTTTACCATATCCTACTAATGGTCCAGATGTGAACCCTATAAAGAATCTATCGACAATCGTCAAAGAAAAGTTGAGAATGAGCAACGCGACAAAGAAGTTGCGACATCTCAAGAAGCTGATTCAAATAATATGGCATGATGATGAAGATATAATTAACTCATCCAAGATTTATAGAAAGTATGATAAGGCAGGTTGGAGTGCTCTTCGAAAAGAAAACTATGCACACAAAATACTAATATACTGTTCAGTTGGTGAAAATACGTTTTTAGACCATAAAATATGTTCATTATAGGAAGAAATAATTTTCAGTCATATAATTTTCATACCTCTGTATGTAAAGGCACGATGCTAAGTCTAATAAAGCCAAAGCTATCTACAAATTTACACTCATAAACAAAAGATTGACATATACCAGATTCCGTTGCGTTGAGGTAGAACCAAAATTACATTTTACAGTTCGAAACCGATAATAGTAAACACTGATGAAAACGTACACTATTCGGTAACGCTTAACACAATATGAAAACAAAAACACTCAGTATCTGACTAAAGTAAGCAAATTAAAGAAACTCGTCGATTAGAACATCCCAAATTATAAACAGAGTTTCAGTTACACGAATCCATAACCTGTTGATCCTCCACGAACCCCAAAGCACTCATGAGTGCGATAAGACATGCTTAGTACGAAATCATTGAGCACTTCTTGAGTCAAACTGTTCCACTCCTGGATTGCTGCGTCTTTTAGCGCTTGAATCGTTCGTGGTAAGTTGACGGTTTGAAATTGCTCATTTCAGAAGGACTCCACGCATGTTATATGCAGTTCATGTACAGGGAAGACGCTAGCCAGTGTAGTCTGCGGATCCTACGCCTCTCCAGGTATCCATTCATAGCTGCTCAAACGAAGTGGACGAGAGTGTTATCGTACTGTAGAGTAAACCCATCTCCTGCAGTCTCTGCAGAACCACTTACTGTGGGTCGGAGAATGTTGTATTTTACACTGTAACTATCATGTTTTCTCGAATACGAATGAGAGGTGTACGGGGGCCGAACATTATACTTACTCAGAATAGTCCATGCGCAGAGTGCTATCATCAGGGTGTAAACAAATTCGCACTCCATCACTGAACAACGTTCTGCACTATTGATCCCGTCTTCTAGTCTGATGTCCCCTGTCCCATCAAACGCGATCCACCCTCTAATGTCGTCGAAGTGGAGGAATCCTGAGGGATTTTAATCCTCTATCTTGGAGTCTACTGTGCACAGTTTGGGTACTTACAGTAACTTGTGTGGCATCTCGAAGCTCGCGGCACAGAGTGGTAGTTGGGGTTGTAGGGTGTCTATGAGCGGATATGCCGGTCGTAAGCTGCTGTTATTTTGCGATGACGAACTACGTAATATCGATCTGCCACTGAATGGATGTCCTGGACCTTTCTCCTCAACCTAGAGATAACACTTTGGTTAACGCGAACAACGTTGCCAACGTCAGAGTTTCTCAATTTCTGTTGCATCAAAGGAAACGATGTTGATGCCATCTGCCATAATCAATACTAGCTGATGTACCCGTGCTTCGCTACGGGATTCTCAGAAAGACTGACTTTGTGGTTTTCCTAACCTGAAATCAACATAGGTCATTACAAAAACGTAAGTATGAATGTAGCGATTAAAAGCAATATCATATAAAATACTCGATCAAATGGAAAGCCGCACGTTTTATCACTTTTAACGAACAGTGCTGCGGTTAGATTGCGGTACCAATCTAATAGTCCAAAGTTCCAGAGCTGGGATGACCAGGCCGCAGATTGCCATGAACACTCATCTGCCATTATTCCGCTAAATATGCACACTGTTCATTCCAATCAGTGCCTCAGAGTAGGGATTGAATAGCCCGAATGCTATGATGATCCAGTGTGTTACGTACCAGTAGTATCAGAAAATTTATGAACCAGGGGAATGGCATGCTAAAGAAGAAAGTTATCTAACTCCCCAGCTACTTCCCATCAATATTCAGACAGCCTGTTACACTCTATACGACTGGGCGAGTTGACCGTGTGGTTAGCGGTGCGCAACTGTGAGCTTGCATCCGAAAGATAGTGGATTCGAACCCCATTGTCGGCAGCGCTGAAGATGGTATTCCATGGTTTCCCACTTTCACCCCAGTCAAGTGCTGGGCCTGTACCTTAATGAAGGCTTAAGGCACTCCTAGCCCTTTCCTATCCCATCGTCGCCATAAAACTTATCTATGCCGGTGCAACGTAAATCAAATAAAAAATACTCTGTACGCAACAGTAATCCTATCTACCGGAGATGACGGGCAACAGAAGACACAAAGCACATCACGACAAACAATGGTCAATGTAATGTTATTGTTGATCAATGTTATGAACTTTCTATATTGTAGGCCTTCACATTTAGTTTTCTTTCGACTCTGTGATTTGTACAATATTTTATACCATAAACTGTAGTTTCTTATTCTCCGACTTTACATACCGATTTTCATTAAATACTGTTTACCCATTTTCTCGTTACTCGGCGCTGATATGGACTTAGTAACAAAAATCCAAATTCATGAATATCTTTGTGATCACAGCCAGTACGGTAACAATGTATAAGACATGAATAATAGGAAATTTAATATTATATAACCTTAATTATGTAGTATTCATCGATTACACCTCTATTAAGAAATATTTGAGAATTACATTTTAGGCCTTCCCCTAAACTACCATTTCACTCAGTGTGAATAAAATAATTTACAGCCTAGACTATAGCAACTTATTTCCCGACTTTGCATACCGATTTTCACCAAGATAGGACTACTAATAACAACAATATTTGAGAATTAAATTTTAGGCCTTCCCCTAAACTACCATTTTTCTTAGCGTGAATACAATTATTGATAGCCTAGATTATAGCAACTTATTCCCCAACTTTGCATACCCATTTTCTTTAAAATACGACCACTAATAACATAAATAGTTGAGAATTCAATTTTAGGCCTTCCCCTAAACTACCATTTCACTCAGCGTGAGTAAAATGATTTATAGCCTAGATTGTAGAGGCTCATCCCCCGACTTCACATACCGATTTTCATTAGACCACTAATAACATAAATAGTTGAGAATTCAATTTTAGGCCTTCCCCTAAACTACCATTTCACTCAGCGTGAGTAAAATGATTTATAGCCTAGATTGTAGAGGCTCATCCCCCGACTTCACATACCGATTTTCATTAGACCACTAATAACATAAATAGTTGAGAATTCAATTTTAGGCCTTCCCCTAAACTACCATTTCACTCAGCGTGAGCAAAATGATTTATAGCCTAGATTGTAGAGGCTCATCCCCCGACTTCACATACCGATTTTCATTAAATTCTCTTCAACCGTTTTCTCGTGATGCGTGTACATACATACAGACAGACAGACAGACAGACAGACAGACAGACAGACAGAAATTACGGAAAAGTAAAAAGTGCATTTTCCTGTTACTATGGACATGACCGATACAGAAATACCATTATTTTCAAATTCTGAGCAATGTACAGACAAAACTCTTATTTTATATATATTGATATGATATGGCAAGACAGTTTAGTGTACTGTGTCCAGAAGCGAGGCACACTAATAAACTTCTTTGGACGTCGCCTCAGCTGTTGTGGATTCTATTTGTTTAAGAGTCGTGAGTCGAATACCCCTAGGTGCGAAAAAGGTAGGTTTCTCATTATTTGAATAACGCATTACTTATCTATAAATGATGAACAAATATTAGACTTTGGTGAGTAAAACGCAAATATGCTTAAATTTTGTTGATAAGCGTATTTAGAAAGCAGAATGTGGCCAATTCAGAACATGCACGATGAACAATTATGCCCTATGAAATTAGTAAGACTGGATTTAATTCCAAATTAACATCCCTCAACGAATATCTGGGGCATTTTCAGAGCGAAAGCTTAGAAAATTACTCGAATGTCCTTTCTACTATAATACGCTTTAATAGAAACATAACCCTGTTACGAATTTCAATTCTCTCATCACCATAATTCTCAGAACGGCTCACCTATTTGCTAAATACACTCTACCTGTTACTCTTCAGATCACCTTCATCTCGCAGTAGTAGAATAGATATGCTGTTATGTGGTGGCACATACATTTTCGCATAAAATAAATAAACCCCCACATGGATCAACATTTTAATATTTAATGTATGTGTTGGTATATCAGCTAATATCTCGTCCTCTACTTTACAAAGATAATAGAATCTTCACTCGCAGTTGAAGAAAATAGCTTTTTAACTGTTTGAAACTGACTCTTACAAACCTCAAAAGTAGAGGAAAAGTACTAGGGTAGGCACCAACTTACAGTTTTGGCGTAGGTCAACATCAGTGCAAAACAACGTGTAGACTCGTTCAAACTCATTTACAAGAGATAGGTTTCAACTTCCTGCTCGAGCACTCTGTCCAATAAGCATTTGAGAGAACCAAACCTGAAAAAACGCTCAACTTCACTCAACAATGGGTTTACCGAACTGCCTATGATATCTGATCACAATGAGTAGAAACGAGTCTGGACAGATCGAGATGTTCTGTAAGAACGAAGGTTTTTATGGCTACATGTCTAACTTCGCACTAACACACCGGAGGTTTTCGGTGACAGAAGGTTGGGAAAGGTCTATGAGCGGCCGCGTCCTTAATTAAGGTACAGCCCTATTATTTGTCTGGTGTGAAAATGGTAAGCCACAGAAAAACATCTGGGTTGCAGACGGTGATATTCGTACCCACTATCCGTTAACGCGGAAGTTCAAGTGATTCACTCATTGGTACACTGTTGCCACACCGGCACATATTTATTGTAAAGTCTCAATCAATCAATCAATCAATCAATCAATCAATCAATCAATCAATCAATCAATCAATCAATCAATCAATCAATCAATCAATCAATCAATCAATCAATCAATCAATCAATCAATCAATCAATCAATACTGATCTGCATTTAGGGCAGTCGCCCAGGTGGCAGATTCCCTATCTGTTGCTTTCCTAGCCTTTTCCGAAATGATTTCAAAGAAATTGGAAATTTATTGAACATCTCCCTTGGTAAGTTATTCCAATCCCTAACTCCCCTTCCTATAAATGAATATTTGCCCCAGTTTGTCCTCTTGAATTCCAACTTTATCTTCATATTGTGATCTTTCCTACTTTTATAAACGCCATTCAAACTTATTCGTCTACTAATGTCATTCCACGCCATCTCTCCGCTGACAGCTCGGAACATACCACTTAGTCGAGCAGCTCTTCTTCTTTCTCTCAGTTCTTCCCAACCCAAACATTGCAACATTTTTGTAACGCTACTCTTTTGTCGGAAATCACTCAGAACAAATCGAGCTGCTTTTGTTTGGATTTTTTTTCCAGTTCTTGAATCAGGTAATCCTGGTGAGGGTCCCATACACTGGAACCATACTCTAGTTGGGATCTTACCAGAGACTTATATGCCCTCTACTTTACATCCTTACTACAACCCCTAAACACCCTCATAACCATGTGCAGAGATCGGTACCCTTTATTTACAATCCCATTTATGTGATTACCCCAATGAAGATCTTTCCTTATATTAACACCTAGATACTTACAATGATCCCCAAAAGGAACTTTCACCCCATCAACGCAGTAATTAAAACTGAGAGGACTTTTCCTATTTGTGAAACTCACAACCTGACTTTTAACCCTGTTTATCAACATACCATTGCCTGCTGTCCATCTCACAACATTTTCGAGGTCACGTTGCAGTTGCTCACAATCTTGTAACTTATGTATCACTCTATAGAGAATAACATCATCCGCAAAAAGCCTTACCTCCGATTCCACTCCTTTACTCATATCATTTATATATATAGGAAAACATAAAGGTCCGATAATACTGCCTTGAGGAATTCCCCTCTTAATTATTACAGGGTCAGATAAAGCTTCACCTACTCTAAATCTCTGAGATCTATTTTCTAGAAATATAGCAACCCATTCAGTCACTCTTTTGCCTAGTCCAATTGCACTCATTTTTGCCAGTAGTCTCCAATGATCCACCCTATCAAATGCTTTAGACAGGTCAATCGCGATACAGTCCATTTGACCTCCAGAATCCAAGATATCTGCTATATCTTGCTGGAATCCTACAAGTTGAGCTTCAGTGGAATAATCTTTCCTAAAACCGAATTGCCTTCTATCGAACCAGTTATTAATTTCACAAACATGTCTAATATAATCAGAAAGAATGCCTTCCCAAAACTTACATACAATGCATGTCAAACTTACTGGCCTGTAATTTTCAGCTTTATGTCTATCACCCTTTCCTTTATACACAGGGGCTACTATAGCAACTCTCCATTCATCTGGTATAGCTCTTCCGACCAAACAATAATCAGATAAGTACTTCAGATATGGTACTATATCCCAACCAATTGTCTTTAGTATATCCCCAGAAATCTGATCAATTCCAGCCGCTTTTCTTCTTCTTCCGTCTTCTTCCTTGAACCACCGCTGCATTTAACACTCGTAACGCATGCTGGTGAACCAAAAGTAAGGCAATAGCTCGCGGTCTGGTCACCCACTGGACGACTGAAAAAGTGATGAACTTGTATACCAAGCCTAGATTAGGTTGAGGCACAGAGTCCGCTATTCAAATACTGCCCACTTTGATCGAACAGCAATCTGGTAAGACTCTATCCAGACTCGTTCATGTATGAGTGTTCCGAGACTTGTATCAGCAGCAGGTCCCGTTCTCTGACCAAATCAGCTGAGTAGCAAAAGTGAAGACGTACAGTCCTAGGGAATGAGCTCAGACTCGCTCGTTACACATCTGTAGAAAATAGCTCATTAAGTCCAAGGAAATCTTCCTCTGTAATGACAAGTGTATCCTCGATTTCTTAAATGAATCCTAATTAATTATCTGTATCTTCGAAATCATGTTATGCATTTTACTTAACATACTGTACATCGATGCACAAAACAGGAAGGGAATGTTGTAATATATCATACTTGTTTTAAAACCAAATGTCAATTAAAACTTTACTGCATTCACTTTACTTAATTAAATAGAAACAATATACTGCTGACCATCACTGACGATATCTGTATGTTGCAAAGTACACCGCAACATTTGTTCAGCTTAACACTGCTGTATTTGCAGATAAAAGCCGTGAAATTCCTTTTCAGAAAGAAAGTTCATATCATTATTTTTGTTAATATCTTTTCATGAACCTCTTAATAGCATGTGAGAATACGAAAACAGAATTCCAAGATCTTTAACGAATCTGGGTGCATTTTAGATCTTCGTTTCTATTGGCCTGGCTGAGTGGCTCAGACGGTTAAGGCGCTGGCCTTCTGACTCCAACTTGGCAGGTTCGATCCTGGCTCAGTCCGGTGGTATTTGAAGGTGCTCAAATACGACAGCCTCGTGTCAGTATATTTACTGGCACGTAAAAGAACTCCTGCGGGACTAAATTCTGGCACCTCGGCGTCTCCGAAAACAGTAAAAGAGTAGTTAGTTGGACGTAAAGCAAATAACATTATTATTATTATTATTATTATTATTATTATTATTATTATTATTATTATTATTATTATTATTATTATTATTATTATTACGTTTTTATTAACTTACTCTGTATATAAATCTTAGTGAATATATAGCTTTAAGTCATGTATGTTATGAAGCAAATACTGAAGATCCTGAGTTTGTCGTGTTGTTTTACCGTTTGTATAGAGATATGACCATTTTTAAGGGCTATTCTGCAAGGTATCGCATACATTTTCTCTAATACTTATAAACCAATTTATTAAATTTGATGATTAGTGTTTATGTTCTTATATCACTGACTCACGGGCTGTGATTGTCTATTTGATCGTCTAGAAACCTAATGGTCAGAGGACGTTGCACAGCTGTAACTACGTAGCGAAGCTCTGTAGCAAGTGGGTCAATATAAGCCGTGGGGCGTGACAGTGGTGATGAGTTTGTTGCGGGAGGGTGGGGCTCATTTAAATAAGAGAGCATGCCCCACTCATATTCAGATCAATTGCAGGCTCACGCCTTCTCACCTCTCTGGAAGCGTGTATCTACGGTCGTACATAACCTCAGAGTACACCATACTCATATCAAATATTCATCCTTTTTTGTTTTACTTCCTCCATCGGGTAGTTTAGCATGCACTGCGTATTCCTCAGAAGATTACATTGAAACACTCGAGCTGCTCGTTTATAATACTGGAGTAAGCTAGCAGCTTCGCCAGGGGATAACATCATTAAATTTTGTCTCTACATTATGAAAGAAAAAACAGTAATCAAATCCTTAGAGATCCGAACGGTATACACGAAACTGGACTATCCACATTGAAAAGAATTTTAGTAGGTGAACATAAAATTAAATTCAATATGACGATTGTAAACGTCTAGGAAATATTTGGCTACTCTGATGGGTTAATATATAAATACACTTTAGAAGTTTAATTCTTATCATACGGGAACTAGAGTTGTAGGAATATTCAAGTCTTGATTTGTAGAAAACTCATACGCTACCAACCATTGCAGGAAATAAATAAATAAATAAATAAATAAATAAATAAATAAATAAATAAATAAATAAATAAATAAATAAATAAATAAATAAATAAATAAATAAATAAATAAATAAATAAATAAATAAATCATGTGCACTTACAGCTGTCGCCCAGGTGGCAAATTTCCGATTAGTTATTTACCTAGCCTTTCCTTAAATGATTTCAAAGATCTCGTAAATGTATCGAACATCTCCCTTGATAAATTATTAAAATCTGCAATTACTTTTCCTATGAATGAACATTTCCACAATTTGTCATCTTGAATTCTATATCTTCATATTATGATATTTTCTACCTTTTCCCGTTCCAATCATCCGTCTTCTACTAATGATGTTGTTCCACGCCATTTCTCTACTGGCAGCTTGGAACATTCCGCTTAGTCGAACAGCTTAGTCGAACATAACACGTTTGCAACATTTTCGTAACACGAGTCTTTTGTTGGAAGTCAACCACAAAAAAAAAAAAAAAAAAAAAAAAAAAAAAAAAAAAAAAAAGTTGTGTTCCTTTTCTTTGGATAATTTCTAGCTTCTGTATCAAGCAATCTTGGTTTGAGTGTCATACCCTCTAACTAGGGTCTTGCCAGAGATTCATACGTTCTCACCTTTAGATCCTTACTATCACTAATACGTAGGCACTCGCATAACAAGATCGGACCAATTTACAACCTCGTTAAAGCGAATAAACCAATCAAGACTTTTACTTATTTACACTGATCACCATGTGGTGATTTCACACCATCACCAGAGTTACTAAAACTGCTAGCTATTTGCTTTACGTCGCACCGACACAGATAGGTCTTATGGCGACGATGGAACAGGAAGTGGCTAGGTGTGGGAAGGAAGCGGCCGTGGCCTTAATTAAGGTACAGCCCCAGCATTTGCCTGGTGTGAAAATGGGAAACCACGGAAAACCATCTTCAGGGCTACCGACAGTGGGGATCGAACCCACTATCTCCCGAATACTGGATACTGGCCGCACTTAAGCGACTGCAGCTATCGAGCTCCGCGTAATTAAAACTGGGATGAATTTCTCCCGAGTGAAACATGCAGACATTTCATCCCGTATGCCAAAACACTATTCTCTGTTGTCCATCTCACAACATTTTATACGGTATAACATCATCTGCAAAAAGTCCTATTTGTGATTCCCGTTCTTCAGGCTTATAATTTATGCAAAGTGTAGGCCTATCCGTGATGATGTTATAAATTTTCACGGATGATGCAGGGCGGCAAACGGATCAATTTGAGATGAAATGAAATGTCGTATGGCTTTTAGTGCCGGGATATCCCAGGACGGGTTCGGCTCGCCAGGTGCAGGTCTTTCTATTTGACTCCCGTAGGCGACCTGCGCGTCGTGATGAGGATGAAATGATGATGAAGACAACACATACACCCAGCCCCCGTGCCATTGGAATTAACCAATTAAGGTTAAAATCCCCGACCCGGCCGGGAATCGAACCCAGGACCCTCTGAACCGAAGGCCAGTACGCTGACCGTTCAGCCAACGAGTCGGACAATTTGAGATAAGGAAGCATGATGGAAGCGATCGAGTCAAAATTTAAACAGCATTCTACTCATTAAAATCCGTGTAACTTCACAAGTTTCACAAGCTGTTCCATTTACAACAAATGCTCCAAATGGCGTTCCGTTCCCCTACGTCAATGCTGACGTGGCATCGTCGTACAAAGTTCTGTCGACCCCTTTCGAATATCCCCGGTGTCGTTTGAACAGCGTCGCAGGCAGCAAGAATCTTGCCTCTTCAGTCTCGACAGGTGTCTCATGCACAAGACTTTTCAAATGTCCCCACAAGAAGTAATCAAGTGGGGTGAGATCAGGTGAACGAGTGGTTAAGAAGCTATTAAGAACGGACGGAAATTAAACAAATTTTATTATTAATAACTTTTGATCTCCCCCTCTGTGGTGTAGTGGTTAGTGTGATTAGCTGCCACCCCCGGAGGCCCGGGTTAGATTCCCGGCTCTGCCACGAAATTTCAAAAGTGGTACAAGCGCTGGAACGGGGTCCACTCAGCCTCGGGAGGTCAACTGAGTAGAGATGGGTTCGATTCCCACCTCAGCCATTCTGGAAGTTGCTTTCCGTGGTTTCCCAATTCTCCTCCAGGCAAACGCCGGAATGGTACCCAACTTAAGGCCACGTCCGCTTCCTTCCCTCTTCCTTGTCTATCCCTTCTAGTCTTCCCATTCCCCCGCAAGGCAAGTGAGGCCACCTGGGCGAGGTACTGGTCACCCTCCCCAGTTGTATCCCTCGACCCAGAGTCTGAAGCTCCAGGACACTGCCCTTGAGGCGGTAAAGGTGGGATCCCTCGCTGAGTCCGAGGGAAATGCCAACCCTGAAGGGTAAACAGATTAAGAAAGAAAGAAAGAAAGAAAGAAAGAAAGAAAGAAAGAATAACGTTTGATTCGAAAGTTTCCGGATTATGGTTCCTCATCTCAAATTGTTCTGTTTTCCGTCCTCCATCATCCCTAATAGTTTATAACATCCTCACGGTACACCTGTATACATAAGAAAATATACAGTTCCAATAATAGTACCCCACGGTACTCCATCTCAGTCATTACAGGATCAGATTACTCCCCACCTACTCTAATTCTATGAGTTCTATCTTCTAGAAATTTAGTCGCCCATTCAACCATTATTTTTTCTATTCTAATAACCTTAATTTTCGTTAGGAGTCTTCCATGATTTTTCCTATCAAAATCCTTGGACAGGTCAATAGCAATACAGACCATTTGACCTCCGGCATCTAAAATATCTGTGGTAAATTGTTAGAATACTACACGTTGACGCTCACTGTGAAATAGTCTTTCCGAATTTTTAACTTCCTTCTTTCAAACTAATTAGTAATTTCGCAAATGTGTCTGATATAATCAGAAATAATGCTTTCCCAGAGCTTAAAAGCAACATATATTAAGTTCACTGGCATTTAATTATCCGCTTAATGTTGATCACACTTCCGTTTGTACACAGGGACAACTATTGCCAGTCTCCTTCCACGCAAACAGTAATTAAATATTACAGATACGGTACTAGAGCTCAACCCTTTCATTTTAACATATTCCCAGATCATTTATCAACAACAGCTCTTTTTCTAACTTTCAACTTAGGAACATTTTGTAGATGTACTTATTATCAAAGGTAATTTTCAGAACTTCGCGTGTATTAGTCATCTCCTCAACCTGGAAATTACCCTTATATCCAACTATTTTACATACTGCTGACTAAATACTTCAGCCATGTGTGAGTTCTAACGTTTATCCTCCCCTTGTTCTTCAATGATCCCTGGAATGTCTTACCTGTAACACAATATTCTTCCTTGAAGTACCTGTGCATACCCTTCCATTTTACACTAAAAATTAAAATGACTGCCAATTAGGTTCATCACTCTGTTATTCTCAGCTGACTTTCTTGATTAATTCAATTTCTTTGTAAGTTCTTTCATTTTTTCCTTACTTCTACAACCACCCCAAACTCTACTTCATTCTAATCCGCAACACGTTCTTTATCTCTTTATTTCTCTGTTATAATAAAACGATGCTTTTCCTATTCATTACCACGTCCAAAGATATATGCCTATATTCGAACTCCTTAATGATAGTTCTAAATCCATCCCATAGGCGGTTTACGTTTTTATTGACCATTTTCCGCTGATTTAATTATTTTAATATCCCCCCCCCCAGCAAACCCCTGTCATATCAGTCATATAATATTGTCTAAAAGTTGTAGTTCCTGTCTATCGCGTTTATTTTCCAACTACGATGAAAACTTCTTCGTAGTCACTTATATCCTCTATCACTTTAGTTTCTCTATAGAGCTCATCTGGTTTTATCAGCACAACGTCTAGAATTTTTTCCCTCTAACTGATTACATCATTTTCGTATTTAACTGTCCTTTGCATATTAACTTATTTAGAGATTTTGGTCATACTTTCTGTCATTTTCATTAACATTTGCTAAATTGAGATCAGGCCTTTGCTGGGAGGACCTAGTGTTTACAGTGCACTATGTCCTCTGGTATAGGCTAGAGCAACTTTGTTACTTTTATAGATCTGTCTCTGTCTTATCCTTGGCTTTGACAATATGAGAGTGACTGAGGTATGAGCGATGCTAGTAATGCCAATTCCTTATGTAGCCAGTCCCTGCTATGAATGGTGTGAAAATGTTGCTCATAGGATCGGTTGATGCATTTCAGTAGGCTTGGCAGACTGATATGTAATAGCAACACTCGCTCGGTGAGGAAAGCAACGGGAAACTACCTCACTCCCCATTTCCCTAGTACGTCTCTTCAGTGATGCCTAGGTCATCTATGATAGCTGAAGGCAGAGCTGTTGAGGATCCCACCAGCGGAAGCGCTGACGGACTGAACATACAAATTGAGATCACCCGCTACAGCAACGTTCCTTTCTATGCTCCTCACAGCCGTTTGTCTTAAAAACTAAATCTGCATCGGCTTCACCCTTTTCAGTTCTGTACACGCCAAAACATCAAGTTGCCGTATTTATCTTTGGAGATGGGACTTTCACCTGGAATTTCATGTTCCTCATTTTTAACTTTTTCATTACCTACAAATTCCCCTTTCACCAGTATAAATACTGCTCTCCTACCGCTTCCACTCTGTCTCTACGACAAACACTCGGGTTCCATTAGAGCTTGCATTCGGGAGATGGGCGCGTTCGAATCCCATTGTCGGCAGTCCTAACGATGGTTTTCCGTGGTTTCCCATTTTCACACCAGGCAAATGCTGGGTCTATACCTTAATTAGGGCCACGGCCACTTCCTTCCCACTCCTACCTCTTTCCTATCCCTTCGTCGCCATAAGACCTATCTGTGTCGGTGCGCCATAAAACAAATTATAAATTTATGGGCTCAACCATCAAGATTACAGACCCCCTAAAGTGGTACCATTCAGGTGTCAATTTCAACATTCCGATTGTACTGATACTTCCAGTTCATATAGTGAACTATTCAACAATGAAAACATACTACCACTATTAAATTTTCTCTCAATCCACCTCCTCAGAGGAGACTCGTGACCACTATGGGGGGAGAGTGTTTCATTCCCTATTTTCTGCTTACCTTTTCAGAATTGCAATACCGTGGATATCAACATTGATAAGGTAATTCCGGTAGAGTTGCCGCACTTTTTATGTCTTTTGTTATATCTCGGTATATTTACTTTAAAAATTGTTGCAAATTCATCGAGCATAATTTGAAAACATGTACATTTGATCAGAGATGAACAAAATATTGGCAATTGAAAGTAAATGGGAGAAAGGAGGGAACAAAGGAATTGTTGCATCTGCGGCGTCTCTCCCTGGATCCCGGTATAGACGCCGACTTTGCTCGGGAGAGATGCCGCAAGTAAAATAATTAATGACAAAATCAAATTTAAGCCAATTCCTTCAACTTTAATATAACCGAACACTAAGACGTACTACAAGACAATTATATCCACATAATATAATCATTCAATGGTAAAAGAATCTATCTGATAATTTACAACATTAAATTAATCATATTTTAATTTCGATTTACTATAAATGTGCATGTGCAATGGATTCTTCACTGTGTTATATAAAACCCCATGGCACTTAACACCCTTGAAAGGGCTCTGGCCTGCACAGCGACCGCTGCTCAGCCCGAAGGCCTGCACATTACGAGGAGCCGTGTGGTCAGCACGACGCAACCTCCCGGCCGTTATTCTGGGCTTCCGAGACCGAGGCCGCCATGTCACCGTCAGATAGATTCTCAATTCCAATCAAGTAGGCTGAGTGGACCTCGAACCAGCCCTCAGGTCGAGAGAAAATTCCCTGACCTGGCCGGGAATCGAACCCGGGGCCTCCGGGCGAGAGGCAGGCACGCTATCCCTACACCACGGGGCCCTCGTGTTATATAAAGGAAACATCAAAATCTTAATGAATATAATTCTGTCCTGACACAGTAATTTGGAAACATGTCTAAGGCAAGATTCTTGAATCAAAAACTGATGTTTATCCTCTTACAAGTTTTTACAGATTGTTTCTTAAAACATTGTTCTCTAGCAATTTTGCTGCAACAGTCGTTATATGTAGAGCAAGATTCATGCAGTCACTGTTTCTAACTCAAACACTGGATACAGTCATCCTTTTTTGAATATCATTTTGACTTCAGTGATTATTGAAGTAGCTATACCTGCTGGACCCAGAGAGCCTTTTTCCAGATTTCGTGACTGCATTCTAAGTTTCAGTGTTCGTTCCGGAATTCTGTAGTATCATTATGCCTCCCTGATCAGTATTTCCTTGGCTTTCAGTCTTTTAACAGCCTCTCTTAAATTTTCCTGTGTCCACTGAGGTCTTTTAACAGTGCCCTTACTTTTATACTGAGAAGGCATGTCGAAAATTTTTATTGCTGAAAATAATATAATTTTATATAATACAATAATGTTACCAATGAATTTAATAAAAATAGATTATCTATATTAAGAATCGTGAGACGATAAAATATTCGAATGAAAAATACCGGTACACTCTGAATAGTATTGAATGTTTCCAGATCGCTTGTAGAATCTGATAGCAATGAGGCATCTCAGCCGGATTGTTGTGCGGCAACTCTCCCAACTATCAGGAAGAGACGCCGCACCCTCCTGTTTTCATACCTCAAGGCTATCATGGCCCAAAATTAGCTTACACTCAACTACAGTTATGCTTCTGACGTCTTCTGTACTAAAAACATCTGATTTAAGTATTTGAAGCCAACTTAATATACAATAAGTTAACACACGCAAAAACTTTGTCAGGAGGAAACATGTACTCGCCTCATGATATCGGCTATAATTGGCTTAATATACGAGCAAATTTCGTCACACACGCAGACAGTAGTTCTTCCTTAGAAACTGAAAAACCACACATATTGCCATCTAGCTGTAACGATGGGAACCTTTAGCTACAGTGTATGCGGCATCTCTACCGGGGCGGCATCTGTCCCGGATTTACCTTACTATGCAAGTAAAGTGTGTCGTAATTGGGAAATATGTGTATCAAAGGGGGCATATCGTTTTAATTCACAGAATCATATTCTACCGTCTGTACAACGGAGTTCCTTATCAGTATCTTATATTTAACACACTTTAAGATGTGATGGGGTTGGATCGTTGCAGCCATCCTTATTGGTCAGCAAATTTCAGGATCAGAGTCAGCCACACATCTGCGATGACAAATAATGGAGTGTTAATGGGATTACAATAAGAGATAAAGGACCTCCGCCTTTCCCAACTTAAACTTTACAAGCATTTTATGATATACTAATTTATTAAACGGAATAGAAATTGTGAATAACTTATGTTTATGAATGTAACGCTAACTGATGAGGGTGGCCACAAGCTTCCCTCCTAGCCTTTTCTCAGAAATTTGGGGTCGTTGCTGTATGTAGATTAAGAATAGTTTTTCGGACGGATGTAGTTCCTCATACCAGCTACTGGTGGAGGACTGTATGCACTATTTTGTGATTCTGTGCTGGTTTGTAATGTGATGTGTTGTGTGTAAATGGGAATGTGTATTACTCGAAGAAAATTACTCAGATCCTGAGTTAAAGGATTAACCCAACTCGCCTAACTGCTGACCCATTTTGTGAGCAATTTGCCAGTTTTAAAGTAGTAACATCCAGAAAATCCCTGCACGTAAGTTTACCTGTATCCGTTAAGTAGAAGCTTAGAAATATTTTAACCTCGAAAATACCACCCTCAGACTGAGAGAAACGAACAATAAGTCAGCGGCTCACCTCGCTGGTCATCTTTCTTTATTTGCTAACAATAGCGATTTAGATTGTTAATTTCCTGCCTGCTGCTCGCTACATGAAATCCAAAGCCATCCTACGTTCCTTTATTCTAGCACCAAGCATGATGTTTTGAGTGCTCCGTTTTAGTGGTGTACCGCTAGGAGCCACGAATAGTAGTGTTTGTTTCCGATCGTGGTGTTAAATGCCCACAATGAACACACTTATGTTTTTATAAGTAACAAGAGGAAGTTACGTGTCACGCTATAATGTTAATTTACAGCATGGCTTGTGAGTTTGTACATTGTTTGTAATCGAATTTTTGCTAGCAAACATGCTGTCCATCTCCCACCTCTTTTTTTTCTTTCTCAGTCTTCTTCCAATAATCTAACGTTTGTACGTATGTGGATTAAGCCCATTTTTACGGCTAGATATCCCATCTAACGCCAACGCTATGTGGAGGAAGGAACTCAGTACTGCGTGCTTCAGAGGTGGTTAGTAGAGTGATGCATTGCGTAGACCTATACATTAGATGACATTTTGTACTAAGGCGAACACAAACACCCAGTTCCATAACCGGAGGAATGAACTATATAAAGTTTATACCTAGGCTCGGGTGGAATTTTACCTGTGGCAGTCTGAACCGAAGGCCGATATGCTGACCATGCAGTCAAGGAGCCGGAGGTTCGTCCTCCTCTGTTATAATAGAACGACAACAGTGGTACAATCAGAAGGTCGGTGGATGCAGAGTGGGTTTCGACCCTTGGGTTTCGTCCCTTGCCAACAGCTCTGTACTCTGACCGGCCAACCGAGCAGAGGAAAGTTGGCCACGGCTCTACCGTGGCTCTACGCCTCTGCATTCGGGAGACGGGCCTGGGGCACAGTGCCGGACTTCACGCCTGGTTCCACCCGCCGGCTGTCCTGAGATTGGTTTTCCGTGGTTTTCATTCTCCTGCACTAAGGCGAATGCCGGGACAGTTCGTAGTATAGGCAACGGCGGCCCACCCCCTCACCTTCTCCGCACATCTCCTTCACGGCAACAAATCTCCCGGCCTGATAGACGGCGTCACCAACTAAGAGGCCCGCCTCCCCCTTCAGGGGAGGAATTAAAACGTTTAGTAGTAGTAGTAATCAGAAGTCTGTCTAGTGTCCTTCTTTGTATGATTTACAGTTGCCACTTAAGATGTCTGCATATTATTTGTCGTACTACATGTTTCAGGTAAGCCAATCGGGTGCCAACCAGGTGGTGTTGCGAGACGTGCAGCTCGAACTGGCGGGGAAGTACCGCTGTGAAGTGTCAGCTGATGCCCCCACTTTCCACACCGAGGTAGTCGCCAGCCACATGCATGTCGTCTGTAAGTAACTTCCTCTGTTTTACATTGACTTCTACTTTGTTGAATATATAATCCAAGTTCTCTACGGAGAGGAGAGAATTTGTTTCATAATTACGTAGTTTGTAACGAAATATTTCACGACATGAATATCAAATTTTGTTTCATTCAGCTCTGTTCTACGAACGGTCATATAGAATGTACGTGCATAACCTGGACGCAAGGCATCGAAGAATTAATGAAAAATCCTCAATGAATTCATCTCCAATACAACGAACAAGTCAAAACATAACTTTCAGTTCATTTCTTCATGTTTGCCACAAATTCAGTAGAATAATTTCTACTTTAAGCTAGTTAGTAGATACTGAAGTATTAACTTAGCTATTATTCCGTTATTAATTTTGGTGGTCTGAGTAGCTCAGGTGACAGAGCCTGTTTGAGCTCAAATTGGCGGGTTCGATCTTGCCTTAATCCAGTGGTAGAAAGGAAGGTGCTCAAATAAGTCAGCCTAATGTCGATAGATTTACTGGCATGTTAAACAGCTGCTGCCGGACAAAATTCCGGCACTTCCCAATCTCTGAATACCGTTAAGGTAAATAGTAGGATAAAACTATCATTATTATTATTATTATTATTATTATTATTATTATTATTATTATTATTATTATTCCTTATCAATGTTGATATTGTGACACATTGATGGGGTAGATACTTTTTTTCTATTTACTTTACGTCGCACCGACACAGATAGGTCACATGGCGACGATGGGACAGGAAAGGGCTAGGAGTGGGAAGGAAGTGACCGTGGCCTTATTTAAGGTACAGCCCCGGCATTTGCCTGGAGTGAAAATGGGAAACCACGGAAAACCATCTTCAGGGCTGCTGACAGTGGAGTTCGAACCTACTATCTCCCGAATACTGGATACTGGCCGCACTTAAGCGACTGCAACTATCGAGCTCGGTGGTAGATAAATTATTATAGAGACCGGTAGCACTGAACTTTATCAACTAATTGCTTAGTCTACACGTTAACACTCACAGGCATACCAACATAACAATATACACTCTTAGTACATGTTATAAAATAACACAGTTCGCGCATTTTCTCTCTCTCTCCCTTTTTCCTCACTGTTCATTCACACTAGTTCACTCAGACTTTGGTCACTAGCACTAAATTTTCACTTAGTCACACAGTTACTTTATGGCTGCCATCACAGTCCACAGTGTACACGTCACTTTCGCAGTTCGGGATGGTATTCGCTGTCCACACACTCCGGTAGAATTCCGCTCATAGCCCCATGCCGATATCCGATCTTCACCTCCACGCTGTACCAGAACACTGAACGACCTTAAAACAGCAGCTGGCTCAAGAGGCCACACACGACGGCAGTCGTACAGAACGAGTCCTCAGCTCCAACAGACGGGACCGGCGGACCGAGAGCCTACCATATCTGGAGTTTTCCACAGGGTTCGAGTGACCGATGTATCTGGAAGGACCGCCCAGGTGTTATTCATCGAGCGCGACGTGCGAGGTTAGTTTAGTAATGAGTTCTGTATGAGCTCAGCCAGTGAGCGAAGGAGAGCACTACAGTCACGTGTTCACCAACTTACCATACTCATTCCATGAATTGTATTCATAATTGATAATCAATTTTATTATTGTTGGCTCTTTATTTATCTTACATGCTTGTTTCATTAATTGCAATTGATTATACATAAATAACGTATTGTGCAAAAATTCTGCCTGCTGTCATTTCTTGATGGATGCAGTACTTTTGCATCCATCTCTTGGCACAGGCCAGAGTAAAGTGTAGCTTCCACGGAAGTCCCAGTCAACATCCATGGCTGTGACAATATGGAACTTGCTGGGGTATGGGTAGTGCTGAGTAATGACATTCAGAGCATGACTAGTGCATCTGAGTGTTAAGAAAGGTGAGGCTCATAGGGTCAGTCGTGCTGCAATACTACTTTCTGACCCGGTGAGGAAAGCAATGGCAAACAACCTCACGCCTCATTTTTGTGCTGCCATTGGTTTTTGGGGTTTCCTTATAACCGCATAACCTTTGGTGGTGCTATCTGAGGATCCAACCAGCTTCTGGGCTGATGACCTAACAGACAGACAGATATGCAGAAATGTCAAGAGTAATGAATTCATAGTTCCTAACTTCAGGTGAGAATTTTACTTTCACTTGTATCGAAAATATCCCTGTATATCTTTGAAACGTGGGCGTCTGATAGAGATAATTTGGAGCATTTAAAGGGAGACTTTATTTCTTTGACGGGAGAGGAACTTTTAAGGGGTCACGTATACGAAATCCTTCAAAAGCATGAAAATACTTTTGCTGAAATTACTAACTCATTATGTTGGGGATCTAGCCCCAGAAGAATTTGGTTGATCTCAGTACCTAAGTGCACTTAAAAATTTAAATTCCTAACACCCGCGCGTCAGGTGCCACGCCCTCTTTTTTCAAGCATGGTATTTTCATCTTCGTTGATTTATAGGCCTATACGTCTGTTTAGTCAAGCAGTTGACGGTATCACACTTAGGAGTAGTGAAGAAGGCCGTGAAGCATTATTTCCGGTTGGACAAGCAGTTGAAACTTCGTTTTGATTTGAGAGTTACAGTCCAAGCTTCCGTCGTGGGAAATTCAATTGTCAGTTAATGGACTTCCTTTCTCCCTGAAAAATGTATTTTTTATTCTTGAACTATTTATGATAACAATTAGAAACTAGAAATACAGGCAGTTCTGCCAAACACTTTCCTGAAATCGAATTACAAAATATGTAATTGTATGGACTGTATATGTACTTTATTGTGAAGGTTTCAAATTGAAAAGTTGTGGATGATCGAGGAACAAACACACAGCGTTTTTGTGTAGATTGCTGTTGTATAGGTGCTACAGCTTTTGTGATCCGGGGAAATTTTCGAGGGATCAAAAAGTAGTTGTGTGAAGAACAAATCCAAGAACTTAGTTCTCTTGTCGAACACAGTTAGTAAGGTATGTGAAATACTGTAGGTGCAGGTACATGTTTTGCTATTTCAAACAAATTATTGTAAGTTACTTATAAGTTGTACGTTGAGCTCATTACTTTGTATAACCATGCAATTATCCTTATGAGAATGTTTTTGAAAAAAAATCATAGTACACTGAGAATATCACGTGCATGAATTCTACCTTTTTTTACTAGCATGATAGCTCCATTTGTTAGGCAGTAGCCATTGCATCCCATGATTGGGGATTTTTACTAGAGAGAAGTAGGATTTCTGAAATGCTGAAAAGTCCATTAGATACTCGGTATAGTAAGATGTTGGCATGTAAAAGAGCTGTGGAAATGCTTTATCTGGTTATCCGACTAAATAAATTAATACTCAATATCAGGTCGGCCAGTGTATGTCTGTACCACTTCGTGTCGTTTCTTGATAACGGGGTCGAGGATGAGGTGAGATAAATTTATATGGCACGTGTTCTACAGCAGGATGCACTCTTGACATCAACCTCCATCAAGGTGCTAATGAAGATTAAATTAATTAATGTGAATGCAATTGGGTAAGGCGTTGACCGGGCTGAATGGCTCAGACGGTTGAGGCACTAGCCTTCTGATCCCAGTTTGCCAGGTTCGATTCTGCTTCAGACAGGTGGTATTCGAAGGTGCTAAAATACGCCGGCCTCCTGTCGTAGATTTAGTGGCACGTAAAAGAACTCCTGTGGGACTAAATTCCAGCCCTTCGACGTCTCGGCAAATTGGACGTAAATCCAATGACATCTATATATTTCAAATACTAGACTGATTTTGGTACTGCGAGTTTGAGACAACAGCTGGACCGGTCGACATAGTAAAGCATTCTGACGAAAGCTCTTGGCCTGTAGATTTGCATAGTGTCTTTACATAGCATTCTGATTGGCTAAGGCGCTCGCCAGTAAATCAATGCCATCTGAGTCGTGAGAGCGCTGAGGCATGTCACGATAGTAGAGATGGAAGGGGGTAAGCACGCATACACGGTCAGACGTCTTTCTGGACAACTGTACTTAGTGGACAGGAATAGCCGCTGTTTTTCTGCCTAGCCGTTGAATAGTGCGCATTACATTCAAAATTGCTCTAAATTTAAATGGGAGTTCAGTGTCTGGATTCAGTTGAATTTCAAAGCAGCTGACGATATTCGATTAGCACGGCTCGATAATGGATAAAGCCCCAGTGACTAAGAGTCGTTCAGTAATATGTGTGAATCGTCTTCTAAAATATATCATATGTAACGACATTCCACTACTTATGGTGGGAAAATGACTGTTCCTGGGGAAGATTTTATAAAGGATTTCTCGGTTTTGCCACATGCTTATCGCCAAACATTTTTTTTGAAACCGACTTTCAACCTATTAGGTCGTGTTACGAACATTTAGTACGTGTTGAGGAGATATTAAGTACTCTCGTCTTTGACCCTTCTTCAAACTACGCCGCTTACATAAAAATGTGCGGGCTAAACCACGAAAAATTGAGTTCGCTGCCTGTTTGCTATAAAAAACTCCTTTTTGACCCTTCTCCAAGCTACGCCACTTTCATAAATTATGCGGTTAAAACCACAACAATTTGGGTTCGCTGCTTATTTTAACAAATCTTTCTTCTTTGGCCCTGCCTTAAAATACGTCACTGACATGAAAGTATGCGGGCACGACAAAGAAATCGGTAACGGCTACTACCCCTCTGTAGATGATGACGGATCAAATGTTATTGAACTACCAGTCAGAATTTAGCACATAATGATAACGTGATAGAAATTTATATCAAAACGTTCACTTCTGAGAATGATGTCGTTATCCCGGAAATTGACATTCTCAGTTAATTTGAAAATCATTGGGCTTATACCCGGTAGTTCCAAACTATACACTAGCCTCAAGAGATTGATACTGAAGATGAAAGCTAGTAACTTCTACTTCCTGCATAATTCTCCAGACACTTGGAGTTAATGGTTTGCTTCCACAAATTCTTATTGCAGCCATCGTTATGCTCCTTAGAAATCGGAACGTTTCCCAATGGCTCCGAAACGGAACCAGAATAAGGCCTAATATAAGAGGTATGTACGAAAATTGTTAGATTTCGACAGACAAAGAGCTCTAATCCCCCGAATTGACTGAACAACATTCGATAAAACACTTCCATATTCTTTCAAGAGGCATCAATTTCCAATACGCTTGGGATTTTGTATCACGATCAATAGATCTCATCGGACGTGAAGGTCTCTATTTACTTTCGGCAATTTTCAGCATTGGCCAGTTAAATGCTGCAGTGTCTAGAAAGCGATACTTTAAAGTTGCAGTAGTACCAAAATATAACTGTACAAGGAATGCACCGAGCAAGTGACTTCATTGTTTGGGTCACGTAGCTATCAGCTTGCATTCAGGAGATAGTGGGTTCGAACCCAAATGTTGGCAGTTCTGAAAGTGGGTTTTCGTGGTTTCCAATTTTCACAAGGAATGCATATAAGGAAATTCTTCAATAAATATTTACCACAGTCACCATAATGTCTTGACACTCTGTGTTTGGACGTGGTAGAATAACACCCACGGTATCTCCTGTCTGTCGTAAGAGGCGACTAAAAGGGGCCCCAGATGATCTGAACCTAGGAGCGTGGGCTGGTGACGACGGGACCCTTAGCTGAGTTCTGACATTGATTCCCCTTACTTGTGCCAGGCTCCTCACTTTCGTCCACCCTACTCGACCTTAGTCAACTCTTTTACTTCCGACCCCGACGGTAGCAGAGCATACGAGGCCCAATGAGTCTTTTATTTTCAGGCCCTTCGTGGCACTTGCCTTTCTTTGTCCCATACCTCCAGTTTCGAAGTGACAGTTCCCTTCAGTTTTTCTCTCTGATTAGTGTTATATAGAGAATGGTTGACTGGTTATACTTCCTCTTAAAGCAATCACCACCACCGTCATATCTTGGCGGGTTTCAGCTAATTATTATTATTGTTATTATTATGATTATTATGATGATTATTACTATTAGGATAATTCTTTTAAGGGTACGATAAATTAAATTTGGTTACTTTTCTTTGTATTTAACTTTCTTCGTTTCCAAACTTCCTTCATTTTCTGAGATTGTTGTTCCGTTTCAGCTTGAGCCCATTTTCTTCCAGTTGTTAATTTCTTTCTCTCCTGAAATCCTGCCTTTCGTGTTGTTGTTGTTTGAGTCATCAGTCCATAGACTGATTTGATGCAGCTCTCCATGCCACCCTATCCTGTGCTAACCTTTTCATTTCTACGTAACTATTGCATCCTACATCTGCTCTAATCTGCTTGTCATATTCATACTTTGGTCTACCCCTACCGTTTTTACCACCTACACTTCCTTCAAAAACCAACTGAACAAGTCCTGGGTGTCTTAAGATGTGTCCTATCATTCTATCTCTTCTTCTCGTCAAATTTAGCCAAATCGATCTCCTCTCACCAATTCGATTCAGTATCTCTTCATTCGTGATTCGATCTATCCATCTCACCTTCAGCATTCTTCTGTAACACCACATTTCAAAAGCTTGTATTCTCTTTCTTTCTGAGCTAGTTATCGTCCATGTTTCACTTCCATACAATGGCGTATTCCACACGAAAGTCTTTAAAAACATATTTCTAATTCCGAAATCAATATTTGAAGTGAGCAAATTTATTTTCTTAAGAAAGCTCTTCCTTGCTTGTGCTAGTCTGCATTTTATGTCCTCCTTACTTCTGCCATCGTTAGTTATTTTACTACCCAAGTAACAATATTCATCTACTTCCTTTAAGACTTCATTTCCTAATTTAATATTTCCTGCATCACCTGCCTTCGTTCGACTGCACTCCGTTGCTTTTGTTTTGGACTTATTTATTTTCATCTTGTACTTCTTACCCAAGACTTCATCCATACCATTCAGCAACTTCTCGAGATCTTCTGCAGTCTCAGATAAAATAACAATATCATCGGCAAATCTCAAGGTTTTGATTTCCTCTCCTTGGACTGTGATTCCTTTTCCAAATTTCTCTTTGATTTCCTTTACTGCCTGTTCTATGTAAACATTGAAAAGGAGAGGGGACAAACTGCAGCCTTGCCTCACTCCTTTCTGGATTGCTGTTTCTTTTTCAAAGCCCTCGATTCTTATCACTGCAGACTGATTTTTATACAGATTGCAGATAATTCTTCGTTCTCGGTATCTGATCCCTATCATCTTCAAAAAACATACATAGCTTGGTCCAATCAGCATTATCGAATGCCTTTACTATATCTACGAACGCCATGTACGTGGGCTTGTCCTTTTGATTCGATCCTCTAAGATCAGACGTAAAGTCAGGATTGCTTCACGTGTTCCTACATTTCTTGTGAAGCCAAATTGATCTTCTCCCAACTCAGCTTCAACTTGTTTTTCCATTCTTCTGTAAATAATACGTGTTAAAATTTTGCAGGCATGAGATACTAAACTAATGGTGCGGTAGTTTTCACACCTGTCAGCACCGGCTTTCTTGGGCATAGGTATAACAACATTCTTCCGAAAATCGGATGGGACTTCTCCTGTCTCATACATCTTACACACTAAATGAAATAACCTTGCCATGCTGGTTTCTCTTAAGGCAGTCAGTAATTCAGAGGGAATGTCATCAATTCCAGGTGCCTTGTTCCTATTTAGGTCATTCACAGCTCTGTCAAACTCTGACCTCAAAATTGGGTCTCCCATTTCATCAGCATCAACAGCCTCTTCATGTTCCAGAACCAAATTATCTACATCTTTACCTTCATACAACTGTTGGATATACTCCTGCCATCTTTCTGCTTTGTCTTCTTTCCCTAGAAGTGGCTTTCCATCTGAGCTCTTAATATTCATACACCTAGATTTCCTTTCTCCAAAGGTTTCCTTGATTTTCCTCTATGCAGCATCTACCTTTCCCAGGACCATACAGCCTTCGACATCCATGCACTTCTCCTTCAGCCATTCTTCCTTAGCTACCTTGCACTTTTTATCCACTTGATTCTTTAATCGCCTGTATTCTTTTCTGCCCTCTTCATTTCTAGCATTCTTGTATTTTCGTCGTTCATCAATCAGGTCTAGTATCTCCTGAGTTATCCACTGATTCTTAGTTGATCTTTTCTTCCTTCCTAACATTTTTTCAGCAGCCCTACTGACTTCATTTTTCATGACTCTCCACTCTTCCTCTATAGTGTTTCCTTCAGCCTTTTCATTTAGTCCTTGTGCAACATGTTCCTTGAAACAATCCCTCACACTCTTTTCTTTCAACTTGTCTAGATCCCATCCTTTTCATTCTTTCCTTTCTTCAATTTCTTCAACTTCAGATGGCATTTCATGACCAACAAGTTGTGGTCAGAGTCCACGTCTGCACCTGGGAAAGTTTTGCAATCCAACACCTGGTTTCTGAATCTCTGCCTAATGATAATGAAGTCTACTTGATACCTTCCAATGTCTCTAGGTCTCGTCCACGTATACAGCCGTCGTTTGTGGTGTTTGAACCAAGTATTGGCAAGGACTAAATTATGATCAGTGCAGAATTCAACCAGCCGACTTCCTCTTTCGTTCCTTTGTCCCAATCCAAATTCTCCTACTGTACTACCTTCTCTTCCTTGGCCTATTACTGCATTCCAGTCTCCCATCACAATTAGACTCTCGTCACCTTTTACATATTGTATTAAATCTTCTATCTCCTCATATATTCTTTCGATTTCTTCATCATCCGCTGAACTAGTAGGCATATAGACCTGCACTATTGTGGTGGGCATTGGTTTGGTGTCTATCTTGACGACAATAATTCTTTCACTATGCTGGTCGTAGTGGCTTATCCGCTGCCCTATTTTCTTATTCATTATTAAACCAACTCCTGCATTTCCCCTGTTTAATTTTGTGTTGATAATCCGGTAGTCGCCTGACCAAAAATCTTGTTCTTCCTGCCAACGTACTTCACTTATACCAACTACATCTAACTTTAGCCTATCCATCTCCCTTTTCAGATTCTCTAACCTACCACAACGATTCAAACTTCTAACATTCCACGCTCCGACTCGCAGAATGTCAGTATCCATCTTCCTGACGATCGCCCCCTCTCGTGTAGTCCCCACCCGGAGATCCGAATGGGGGACTAGTTTACCTCCGGAATATTTTACCCGGGAGGAAGCCATCATCAGTACATCATTCAAACAGAGAGAGCTGCATATCCTCGGGAGTTAGTTACGGCTGTAGTTTTCCGTTGCTTTCAGCCGTGTAGCAGTATCAACACGGCTAAGCCATGATGAGTATTATTACAAGGCCGTATCAGTCAATCATCTAGACTGCCGCCCTTGCAACTACCGAAAGGCTGCTACCCCGCTTTCGATGAACCATTCGTTAGTCTGGTCTCTCAACAGATACCCATGCGATATGGTTGCACCTGCGGCTCGGCTATCTGCATCATTCTGACACGCAAGCCTCCCCACCGCGGCAAGGTCACATAGTTCGTGTTACTTCTCTGAAACGTGTCCTGTATTCTATTGTATCTATTTCATTATTATTATTATTATTATTATTATTATTATTATTATTATTATTATTATTATTATTATTATTATTATTATTATTATTATTATTATTATTATTATTGTGGTTGATATGTGGTTTCAGTGTCTCACAGAGGATTAGGAAGCACCAAGTTGAATGGCTGGACAAGAAATTACTTAGAGCAACTTTTAAGATAACGAATTTGTAAATGTTATTTCTTTCCTTTTTGTCAAGTTTAATATTGATAGATAGGAATCTGAAAGAATAACAAGCCAATAGTACAGATTATTAAAGAGATCGCCAGCTCTAACAATAGCAGGGAATTTGAAGTCCGAAAATCAGGTACAAAATTTGAGGTAATTATCAATTTGTTAATGTGCACAGAGAAGAGCATTGTTGCATTTGCCAGGTACAAATATGTTATAAGAGGAGGATTTTCTCCAAGAAATTACACTACTCAGGAGTCGGAGCTCCAAATAACATAGTCTAGCCTCGCAGAGGCAATCCGTTTCCTTTGCTATACATAAATTACACTAGGAAACCCATCGGGTGACCTCATATCAGAGTGTTCATCAATTGCTTCGCAATCATAATGACACTAAGTACTCTTCCTAAAGGGAACCAGGACTCAGAAACAGTTACCGAATAAACAGGGGCATAATATTGCCTGTACTAAATGGCATTAATGACAAAGAAAATGGTTGCACTTAACCGACCAAAAACAAAATACAAGGAGGCAAAACATCTGCACACCTTATAGAAATTGTTAAAATTCTAAGTTGGCTTATAGCCCAATAACACAGAGGATATCCTACATTACACCCTGGTGACCAAATGAGAAATATTAATGCCAAAAGGAGATTTACTAAATTTAGAGATTTTGAAAACTGCAGTCACCCAATGCAAGGTTGAATGGGAAATGACAGAGGGTATTCACTCTTTGTTCCCTTACATTACATATTTCCCGGTAGGGAATAGAACAGGGTCCTCAGACTTATCGAAAAAGCCACCAATTTATAAAATTACATTAAATAAAAGAAGTTGAAACCTTCCCCTCAAGCTAGCCGCAGGAGCTCACATGTCTAGGTAAAATTTGCCATTTCATTTCGTCGCTGGACCTTCCTCACGCAGTCCTCGCCCCTGCCTTCCCCAAACACTGGAGCAATTCAGACCATACAGTCCTAAAGTGCCGTGCATTTATAGTACCATAAAGGGAAGCTTCCAGAACTCTTTACTGATAGGCTGAATTCCTATACACATCCGTGGTTTTAACTGGCTAGAGAACATTTTTCAAAGCATCTGCTAAGTTGGTTAGAATCTAGGAGGAACCAGCAGAAGTGTTAACAACTTTGGTACATTAACAAAAAGTTCTCTAAATTTGTATTTAACTGTTTGTGGATTAGACCCTTACTATTACTACACCTCTACTGGTTTTTCGTGGGATGCAATGTTAAGTGTTCTTACCGATGTTGGCATGCTTTTGTTTTTTGAACGCGGAATTCGAGGTGGACTTGTTTCGCTTGTTAACAGACGTGCACCTGCAAATAATCCATACCTCAACAAATATTATTCATAGAAAGAAGATACTTATCTTATGTATTTTAATGTTAAAATTATCTACGGCTATGCAATGTCACAGGCTTTACCATATAAAAACTTTTTATGGCTAACAGAAAATGGAATTGAACATTTTGATGTTTATCTTGCAGCTGAAGATCCAAATCGCGGTAAAAGTAGGTCAGATGAGGAGGAGGAAAGGGCACATGAGCGTAAAACTGAGCCAGATTGAGGTTAGGCTCCTCAAAAATGGCGTCTATGAGGTTAGCCTTGCTCTCGTCCGCACGCAAAATCCGGGATCCACCATATCCATTCTACTCAACTAGGGGTCAGTGACCTCGGGTCAAAACCCCCTAGTCTTACTACTCAACTAGGGGCCAATGACCTTGTGTGTTGACTCAGCGCTGACTCGGTGTTTTAGAATCGGCCTTGCCCTACTACTCCCGGCGAGTTCAAAGAATTGTACCTGAATTTGATGGCTGGTTCGATGTCCACACAGTCTACGTAATTACAGCTGAGGAGCTATCTGACGGTGAGATAGCAGTCTCGGTCTAGAAAGCCAAGAATAACAATCAAGAGGACTCTTCGCACCGAAGACGCCTGACTTCGTAATCTGCAGGCCTTGGACTGAGCAGCGGTCACTTGGCAGGCCAAGGCACATCTGGGCTCCAGCGCCACGTCGTTTTAATTTCAATACTTATAGAGACCAGGGAGCCCCTAATTCTACTATGGATTTCAAATAATCTTTATACAATCTATGCTTTGATAGCTTATTCACAATATATCATGCCTAAGGTAAAATTTATTAATATGTTAATTAATCTAAAATTCGACACTCCCTCTGTTCTGTCAGATATTTCCTGCCTTCATTATTCAAGGAGTGCACGGTATGTAGCTGATTCAAGTTGGCTGTCATGTTTACTTGTTCGATATGGTTGCTTCTATCCCGCTGGCACTTGACTCAGTGTTTCCGAAACCTGTTCCATTGCCTCAATAATCATTTTATCATTCCTTGAACTCGGTGTGATGCACGTTTCATTTGATTGTATCACCATGTGAGCTGAAGTATCCGCCAAAAGCGATGCAGATTTCGTTGTACGACTCCTTTTTACTTTAGACATTTTGCCACAGTTCTCCAATTGTCTGTACGATGCGAACAACTGGAACAATCGCAACGAAACCGGCTGTTGGGGAGAGGACTGTCCGTCACAGTACTTGACGTCATCAGTACTACGTGCAGTAATAAGTTGCTCTGTTTATTTACCAAAACCCCTCTGCCTGGTGATAACTAAAAGGAATAAAAAGTGGATGGAAGATTACAGTGTCCATTAAATGTCAAAAATCATCTCTGATAGCGGTTAAAATGTTTTAAATATGTGTGCAAAATTCCATTGGCCTATCTCAAATATTGAAACTACTATGTACATTTAAAAAAAAATCACATTACTTAGCCATAATCTGAGCTTAAATTTATGAAATGGTCATACATGGCATAATGTGATATTAAACCGTTGAATATATCGTGTGATAATTCGAGTAATTACAATATATTTGTTTCTCATCGAATTTTCGAGAGTTTCCATTGAAAGATTAAACCTCAATACTTATAACATTTTGAGGACTGTATTGCTTAAAGTTTGTCTCATTTTAATTGAATGTACACCAATGCATCAATAATACCCCTTCTGTCATGCGCCTAAATATACAGTAGGGTTCTTCCGTTGGACTAGAAAACTGGAGAACAAAATCGATAGGCTTGAGATTGACGAACTAGGGCTGAGATAAGTGAGATGAATAAAGTGGAGATTTCGACAGTGGTGACTGCATAATTACGTATTTAGGGGATGTAAAAGTAGCAGGAGGGTTTGCTTTCCTATTAAAATTAAAACCAGCCATTCAAGACCAAATCGTATGGGGATTTAGCGAAAGAATGATCATGATCACGCTAAAAACAAAGTCTATTGATACAGCATTAATCAAGACATACATCCTCCTCATGTGGACACTCTGATGATGAAGTAGATTATAGACTTATACGGAAAGCTGGAAGGAAGTATTCGTGAGCGTCTGAAATTGTGATAACCTAATTACCATGAGGGACTGGAATGCTGTAGTAGGTGACCGTAGAATAGGCAACGTTAGGGAAAGTATGGTCTTAGAAACAGGAATGAAAGGAGAGTACAAACAAGTACAAAACGAAAGGAAATCTTGAGGAATTTGCAAGACAACGGAAGAAGATGAACAGCAGAATAAGAGAACAATGGTACGAAAAGAAGTGCAAATATATAGACGAAAATATGATGAAAGGTAATAGCGAGAGAGCATGCGTCGAGATACGAAAACGATTTGGACCAAGAAAGAAAGTTGAACATCATACGGAGTAAGAATGGCGAAGCTATAACTGAAGAAAATGGAGTAGCGATACGTTGAAAGGAGCCCACAGAAGAACTCTAGAAATGAATTCTGGATATAGATATCTTTGAAATTGAGGATCAGCTGGAATGTGTTGAGCTAGGACCACCAGTACTTAGAGAAGAATTTGATAAGGCTCTAAAGAGATTAAGACACATAAAGGCTTGAGGACCAGATTAAATCCCTGCAGATATTACGAGCTAGTAAATGAAATGTACGTAACGGGAGGTATCCCAAAATATTTTTAGCAAACTATTCGTATTCCTATCCAATAACAGCATAGAACACAGATGTGTGAATACCATAGAACGATGAGGTTCCTCTCCCTTGCCTCTAAAATCATAAGTCGATGTGGGGGAAGATAGATGATAATATTTCACAAGAATAGTCTGGATGTAGGAAGGGATGATGCACACGTGAAGCCACCCTAAGTCTTGGAACCATTATCGAAAAATTACCAATAGGCAGACAAATGTTAATTGTGTTCATTGATATAGAGGAAGCCTTTGATAGCATAAACTGAAATGTGCTGTTTGAAATAAAAATAATCCTGAAAATATATTACAGGGAGAGCAGAATACTTGACATCCTATAGATGAACCAGGCAGCAAGCAATGGCAAAAAAGAGTGGAAGCAAGAATTTGAAATGGCGTAACACAAGAATATGGACTAAACCACAATATTTAACATCCATACAGAAGAAGCTATAAAGGAATGTTTAGCTAGCAACAGCCATTTCATACAAGTTAGTGGCAAACTGTACAGTACCGTACGATTTGCAGATGATACAGCACTGGTAACTGAAAATGAAAGGATATGAAAATGCACTAAATCACATGAAAGAATCGCTAAATGGACAGACGGTGTGAGAATAAGCAAAAAAGAAGACCTAGATAATGACCTGTACGAGGGATAATGAACAAAATGCCAATACGTTGCTGGATTGAAAAAAAATGGATCAATGAAAGGAATTCAGGCATTTAGGCAAAATTATCACAAATGACGGAAAAAGTACGAGAGACGCAAACGCGCTTAATTCACAGGCGAAGGAAGATTTCTCTATAAAGAAGTGTCTACTAACATCTAAGGCCATCGGCACGGAGGTACGAAAGAGCATATGGAGTTTTATATGGATTGTTGTAAGCTACGGGTCAGCGGAGAGCTGGAATGGTGAAACTCAAGACCTTTGAGATGTGGTGCTGTTGTCGACTCCTAAGAAAACCTTTGACTGATTGAGTCAGAAACGAGAACGTTCTCAAGAAAGTAAATGTGACACGTACCTTGGTTGAAAAGAAATAGATTCTTTCGCCACATGTTTTGTCATTCTGACTGGTACACCACCCTGTTTGAAGGAAAACTGGGAGGCAGACGGATCAAAGGAACATTGAGGATGCAATTTATAGACAGCATTAAATGCGAGGAATGAATTTCTTGTTGATTGTCGGTGTGATGTGTTGTGTGTAGATGAAGAGTCAGGTATTGAGACGGACATAAATACCCAGTCACTGAACCAGAGAGGTTAATTATACGTAGTTAAGATCCTAGCTCAGTATTCGGGAGATAGTAGGTTCGAGCCCCACTGTCGGCAGCCCTGAAAATGGTTTTCCGTGGTTTCCCATTTTCACACCAGGCAAATGCTGGGGCTGTACCTTAATTAAGGCCACGGCCGCTTCCTTCCCACTCCTAGCCCTTTCCCGTCCAATCGTCGCCGTAAGACCTATCTGTGTCGGTGCGACATAAAACAACTAGCAAAAAAAAAAAAGATCCCAGCTAGGAATCGAGACTAGAATCCTCTGAAACGAAGATCAGTACGCTCACTAGAACGGTCTGAATTTCCTTCTAAATCAATACTGAAAAGCGGATTAACGTTCCCTCTGACTTTAGAGACTTGACTTAACTAGCAGCGTGTGGTGACACACTTTGTCTCATTGTTTGCTCATTTCTCTCGCACATACACTCCTCTCCGTTTTCGTCTAGCTCGCAATATTTTCTGCACATTGCCATCACCTCACTGCCTCCGAGTTGTTTTCTGTAAGTTCACTTGTCAACATCACCTCCCTGCCATAGCTTAGTGAAATGGATGTTGACGTACTCGCGAACATAAATTATGGAGTGATACAAACAAAGTACGTTCATGTCTGTCAAAGTGCAATTAAGTCTTAAGGAATGCCGCACTTGCAGTGTAATGGACAGTCTAATGCTGGAAGTGAACGTGGAATTGTCAATTCAACTGCACACTATTCAGGGTACTTACCGTCCAAATGAAACTGAAGTTAATGAATAGTAATATTTGTGGCACTATTTATCTCTGTACATTTTGAACATTAACACGATAATCAGTTTTGAATTGTACCGGTTAAGTAATGGCCACCTTCAGGTTCATTTTACATTTCATCGGCCGGTATAATTTTGTGTCTGTTACAGCATCACAGAAATAAGGCAAGTTGTGTTATCATAAAATATGGCATTTCATATTTAAGTTGGGGCCAAGGGAAATCAGAATCTTAGCAGTTCATTTTGTGATTTTTGTTAAAAGTGAAGGTTGGTTCAGAGGAACAGTTCAGCACAAAGAGAATTCTTAACACGTAATCGAAATTGTGTGTTATGTTACCGGGACCATAGTAAAGATTCCTTCCCAGCATCTGTCTCCTGTAGGCTATACCGTGTTTATTTCATGACGAGCTTTAGTGCTGGGTGAGGTGAACCTACTGGGAAAGGGACAGACTTTTGAGGGTCCTTGTACACACCGTACACTTCTTGCTTGAGTCCTTCCAGCCGGGCTGAATAGTTCAGACGGAAGAGCCCTGATCTTCTAAACTGAAGTTAATAATAATAATAATAATAATAATAATAATAATAATAATAATAATAATAATAATAATAATAATAATAATAATATCGCAATCAGTTTTAGTATTCAGTGCTTCCATAGGTTTCATTAAGTATCCATTCTTATTTGTTCTCAGAAATGAAAATTCTTCCTCACAATGATATATTGAAGTCAGTGGTCATGGTCATGAAAGATTGATACTTTTTATCAGTATTTTCTTTTCCTGTACAGTATATTCCATTATAATTATGCGGGATGATGTAAACACTCACCAGCAAGAAAATACTCTGTAACCAGCATTTACAAGGTACATTACATACATTAAATAAGTAAAGAAAACACAAAAACCTTTAATCCTAGAAAAAATAATAAAAAATTAAGAGATTTAACACAAGAGAATGGAACGACTGATTGAAGTAGATAAATAATAATTTTGTGTGGCTATTTCCAGCCGGGTGCAGCCCGTGTAAGGCAGGTCCTCTTATGAGGGTGGGCGGCATCTGCCATCTGTAGGTAACTGAGTGTTTCATGGTGGAGGATAGTGTTATGTGTGGTGTGTGAGTTGCAGGGATGTTGGGGACAGCACAAACACCCAGTCTCCGAGCTAAGGGAATTAACGATTTAAGGTTAAAACCTCCGATCAGGCCGGGAATCGAGCCCGGGACCCTCTGGACCAAAGGCCTGCGCGCTAACCATTTAGCTAACCATTCAGCCATGGAGCCGGACATTGTAGTAGAAGAATAACATTGTCGTTTCTAAGATGATGTATGCTGGACGTTTTCTAAAGTGACGTTCTTGTATGATAAATTGTAGTTTGCCGGGTATTTATATACAGTTAGTTTAAGGAGAAATGTTTCGAACGATTGTCTCTGTAGGACTGTCTCTAACGTAAGTCCCCTACTGATCAGCTTCCTAGCCATCCAATATTAAGTTTTTTAATTTTCCTCCCCTACCGGGCACATGCATGCGGGTTCGATTTTGAGTTACGGTTTTAAATATATCTACAACACTGGGCTTTCTTGACCTCGATGTGGGATGGGTTCGTTGAAAGTAGGATGTATTTCTTTGGAAACTAAAAATGTAAAGCTATTTTATTTCGACTTAATCCATGCACGTCTGGTCATTAAATTACTTCTTCTGCAGCTTAATTCTACTCAGGATTAATTAAAGCAAAGGTACAGAATTCTCAAAAAGATGTAAGTACTCATAAAATAAAACTCCCCAGATGTTGATAAGATATCAAAAAGAAATTTAAACAAGACTCTTGGTGTAAGTAGTTTTTGTCATACAGATTTCAAAAGATTACTATTGCGAGTTCGCCAAGATGTATTGTATTGCAGAGGATATTGAACAATTACCAGCCGAAATACATGATGCGTCAGATACTTCGCAGTTTAAACGAACTAACGTCCTTTTCCGTGTTATATTAATTCTTTTCTCTGATAACGAATGTCCATGTAATAAGCTTTGGGCTCTCGACGGTGTAATCCCTTGCAACGCGAGCTGAACTTAATTCGGTTATGAATGCGCGCAACATGTTTAAAACTTCAGTATACATACAGTACTAGGAATAACTCACTTAAAAGGTAATGATATTGCACCCGCTCTTGCAACGGTCAGTGCAAGATTATCCCGGTAGCTCTTTAATTCTTCTCAGGGTATCCTTTTTCCGCCCATAAAATCTGAGATTTTATATGTAATTATTTAACGTGGTTTCGGAAGAGAAATTGGCCGCTGGGGTACTCGTGATGGGAGTATCAATATCCACGAGAATGACGACCGATATCTAGAAATCATCTCGCATTTCGTTTGTAAGAACTTGTCGATTGCTTACATCTAGAAAACGTAACAACTAACTTAACTCTAAACGTTACCAGAACAGAAATCATAACTCAGTCACATACTAAAGAAAATATATAAGATTATTTATTGACAAAAATTAATGTTCGAGATATAGTGAAATCTGGGTAGTATTAATTCCATGTTATCTCATCATTTGAAAATAAGTTTGAGTCAGCGCTGGCTCATTTAAGATAAAATAGTGAAACTTAAAAAAAAATGCTAACATTCTCTCATTTATAAGTTCAAATTCCAATAAATACACATGTGAACCTTCGTAGCCATGTTCCGAAAGTATTACATTTTTTTTTAAATAATATTTGCGATCATTGAGCATTCAAGGAATCAAATAAAATTTTCATATTGTAAATACTGCTCTGTTAATTATTAAAGTTATCCTCTCAACATATGAGACATGTTTCCCAAGTATACACTTTCGCGTGTATTAAATTGTGGCAGTGTTCACCGACCTTCCATTCATAAGTTAAAGTCTTTCATAGGTTTGAACTCCGAGTGTTAGGTAATATATTTCTAGTGTGAACAAGTAACGACTTACGAGCTAAAGCAATACCACCCTCGTGCCTACGATATCTGGCTCCTAACTAACCATTGTAATATTCTTCATTTTTATATACTGAGTTAAAATCATATTTATCTGAGTAGAAATAAAAAAAAATCTAACTAACTCTTCGAATAGTTTCTAATCTACACACTCATCTATTAGTGGCTCAATGTACTTTTATGATCTGCACTGTCTCAATATTTCAATTATATACGTGCTACTGAACGTGTATGGATAGTATAGAATGCAGGTATTTCATATCAACCTGTAAGATCACCGCTCCATGAAATACTAGATATATATAATCAATCATGAGTCTATTGCATCATATATAAGAACACTCTCTCTTACGCAGTACCTGTTATTCACCCAAGTCAAACACAATATCACTGTCACAATACACAATTCTACCTAATTCATGTTTACCTTACCTTGAAATGGTCATCTGCGCGGAATTCTCTTCTTGACGTATATTTTCAAACATGGCATAGAAACTCACCTTATATTACTAATAAATCATTAGCACGTCAAATAGCAATTCTTACACTTCCCGTAGAACATAACTAAATCTCTTCACTTAAACCATTCAACAATATATACTCACATTTCAATACACTACCGTCGATACTTTAACATCCTATCGGCTTCCATTTAGCCGCATGCATATAGCCATAACTCCGAAACCATATGCTAAATATTCAAGAATTGCTTAGCAAAATACGCAGTCAATAACCTCTATTTTTAATAACAGTAATATGAATTCATATGCCCTCTTTCTCTGACGAAAGGAATACTTAATTTGTCAATGATCATCGTATTGCGCAGGTAATTCGTGACGTAAACTATACTCAGGTAAAACGAGATTAATCGAACCTTTACTAGTAACTTAGACTCATTGATTCTAGCTCTACTCAAGTAACATACCTTTCTCTTATCGGACATTATTTCCACTGTCGTTGAGCTAGTGCAGTATCCAGTATATGTCATATTGTCATTCTAATTTATCACTTCCATCTAATTTTAAAATCTTAAGTATTTCACACATTACTTATATTACACACGCGTTCTTAATTACTTCATAAATCACCAAACTCTCAGCACATGCCAAAATAGATTGAGGGTGCAGATTGCAAGAAACTACTCTACTATAGAAAAGTATGGACTTAGCTCGTCAGTTGCTACATCTGGTCTGGTGGTTGCTCCGTCCTTCACTTGCTGCTAGACCCTCAGATTGGAACTGGATCTCTGTCTGAACTGGACATTCACGGTCATCTGCTGGTTACATAGCTCGTCAGACGACTTCGTATCAACCGGTCTTTCGGCTGGCCGACGCTCATCCAACGTCATCATCTCCACTGGTTGGTCTGTCCAATAGTCTCCGCCTGGTCATCTGATTCGACGGTACATATCCCCAGTTCGGTCCATCTTGATGAATTAGCAGTCAATCATCATCATGTATCTGTTGACAATGAAAAGAATTCCCTGTGCGCAGTAATTAGTCATGATATTCTGCACTTTCTGTTATTTAAAATAATCGTTAAAGTTTTTCTTTCTGTAAAAAGTTTTCTCCGTAAATAATTATTATTTTTTACTGCTACGGGAGTTATACTCTTCTCGTGTGTAGATATTAAATATTTCACAATGGTGAATTCCGATTCTTTCGATCGTTACGTTGCTACTTGATATTCCAAATCCGTCGTATATCACCAAAATTTATATATTTATATTTCTTTCTCGGCTCATCTACTGGCATACAGCGATGAATACTTTAATTATATGCTGTCGCGAATATATATAATTAAAATTCTTCTTCAGTAGGCAAATCTATTCTTGAATATGTAGATCAGCTCGCATCTGCGTCTTCTCTGCATGAAAGTAATTTTTAGAGTCTCGTTAAACAATTCACCCGCTGCTATATTTTTTTAAAACAATTCAAATGAGCCTCTACTGTTCTCCAGTGTCTTCGAAACCTATCCTTTCCGTGACGTACATAGCCTCCTATACGTTGCATTGATACGAAGTTCATTGCCTTAGTAGATCGCATGGGCCATACCTTCCTACGCCGCCATTTTGTTGTTGGTCTACGAGATGCGAACGGGCACAATATTAAACGTAAGATTTATTGGCACTGTTAGTTGTATATTTTCAAAATAAATACTACGGTATCGCACGAAATATCTAGGTGCAATTATTATATAGCCTACTGCTAACGATAAACAAGATACTTCGATCTGTTTTTCTGCGCCTTTTATCTCCGCAATTGTTTTTCATTTTTGCTCTCAGATTCATGGGTTTCAGGGTTACGTGATTAAACACATGGGCATATGTTATATCTACGTTAAAAATTGATAACATTAAATTTATCTTCCTTTACTTCAAATATTATACACACATTCGGATATTGATTATCACAGCCAAAGGTGAATGGTGTCAATCAGTCGCTACTGATCTGCATTTAGGGCAGTTGCCCAGGTGGCAGATTCCCTATCTGTTATTTTCCTAGGTTCTTAAATGATTTCAAATAAATTGGAAATTTACTTATATTTCCCTCGTTTTTTTCAATACCTTACTCCCCTTACTATAAATGAATAATTCCCCAAATTTGTCCTCTTGAATTCAAACTTTATCATCATATTGTGATAATTTCTACTTTTAAAGACGCCACTCATTCGTCTACTAATGTTATTCCACGCCATATCGCCACTGACAGCTCGGAGCAAACCACTTAGTCCACTTAGTCGAGCAGCTCACCTTCTTTCCCCCAAGTATTCCCAGCCCAAATTTTGCAACATTTTTGTAACTCTACTCTTTTGTCGCAAATCACCCAGAAAAAATCGAGCTGCCTTTCTTTGGATTTCTTCCAGTTCTTGAATAAGGTAATCTTGATGAGGGTTCCATATACTGGAACCATACTCTTCTTGGGGTCTTAACAGAGATTTATGTGCCCTCTCCTTTACATCCTTACTACAACCCCTAAATACCCTCATAACCATGTTCAGAAATCTGTACCCTTTATTTACAATTCCATTTATGTGATTACCGCAATGAAGATATTTCCTTATATTAACACCTAGGTTTTTACAATGATTCCCATAAGGAACTTCCACCCCATAAACGCAGTAATTAAAAGTGAGAGGACTTTTCCTATTTGTGAATCTCACAACCTGACGTTTAAACCCGTTTATCATCATACCATTGCCAGCTGTCCATCTCACAACATTATCGAGGTTACTCTGCAGTTGCTCATAACCTTGTAACTTAATTTTTACTCTATACAGAATAACATCATCCGCAAAAGGCATTATCTCTGATTCCACTTCTTTATTCATATCATTTATACATAAATAAGAAAATATAAAGGTCCAATAACACTGCTTTGAGGAATTCTCTTCTTAATTATTACTGGGTCAGATAAAGCTTCGCCTTTTCTAATTCTCTGAGATCTGTTTTCTAAGAGTATAGCCACCCATTCAGTCACTCTTTTGTCTAGTCCAGTTGCACTCACTTCTGCCAGTAGTCTCCCATGACGCACCCTATCAATTGCCTGTGACAGGTCAATTGCGATACAGTCCTTTTGACCTCCTGAATCCAAGATATCTGCTATGTTTTGTTGGAATCCTTCAAGTTGATCTCCGATGGAATGACCCTTCTTAACCCGAACTGCCTTTTGTCGAACCAGTTATTAATTTCGCAAACGTGTCTAATATAATCAGAAAAGAATGATTCCCCAAAGCTTACACACCATGCATGTTAAACTTACTGGCCTGTAATTTTCATATTTATGTCTATCACCCTTTCCTTTATACACAAGAGCTACTACCATAACTCTCCATTCATTAGGTATAGCTCCTGCAAACAGTAATCAGATTAGTACTTCAGATATGGCACTATATACCAACCCATTGTCTTTGGAATATTACCAGAAATCTTATCAATTTCAGCCGCTTTGCTAGTTTTGAACTTCTGTACCTTATTGTAAATGTCATTGGAACTCCTGTGATTTAATACAAAACTGGTACGTATTCCATGAGAGGTATTATCTAATCGTTTTAAATTTTACCGGCAGACACATCTCAACGTGAGTCCAGAGAGTGCTTTAGGTGAAGTTTACATATTACTCTTCATATTTTTAATATTCCAAGAATAAATTAGTGAATACTACTATGTACGTACCGTTGATCAACACGATTTTTGTATTAAGCCACGTACACTGAAGAAATATTTCTTCAGTTTGTCCTAGCAATTTTTGGGGTCATGGGAGCCTTTCCGGGTAATTTTGAGCTTTCATCGGGGATTAAGGGCAGATGCTTTTTTGACTCCATAACACACTCAAGTGCGTATTGCAATCCCGGATATGTTGAGATTCAAACCTCCACCAAGCAAGTAGAAAGTCAGCAGGTACGTTTCTGTGATAATCACAGGCCCGTCCATGTCAAATACATTAAATTATCCCTTTCTCGCCCACATTTTCACTCCGCATAACCCCAGGTTTCAAACTATTATTTAGGAAAATTTTAAGCAGAGCGCATTGTTTCAGATAAAGTTAATTATAATAAAACTATTGATCGCACTGCACTCAAATTTTCAATAATAGTAGAAAATATACCATCACATCCCTTTTTCTCTTCATAGAGTCATAAGGTTGTTGGTTAAAACCTACCCCCCTACCACCTCCCTCCCTTGCTGGTGATACTCAACACAAAGGTAGACTGTATTTGTCACATTCTTGCGTTCTGTGATTCCCTATAAACCAATAATCACGCGATTTGGAAGTGGAATGATGTCCATGTATATAAGATCGTATTTCCTCTGGGCACGTGTATTCCCATTCTGTATCTATTTTACCGGAATATGTCTGTTTGAATGCTGCATTGATATATATGCAATTGGTTATGTCAGTGAATAGCTTGCCTCCTCTTAACATACGTAAAACAATCTATTTCTCGTTATACTCTTTCCAAATTATGGACAGGTTCAACATCACCCATATATAATCATTCGGAGTAACAAAAACGAAATGTTTGTGTTACCTGAAATGCCGCTGTATCACCATCAGGTCCAATTTCTTGATGTCTGTTTTCACTTACATCGCTGTTATCACTAAAATTACCTTCGTTGATATGTTATTCACTCACAAAAAATTCATCTCCACCCCTATTCAACGATTCTGTGTCACTTTCTAAGCCTATAAACAGCTCAGTTTCAATTTCCGCAGTATTCAATCCCACCATGTTTACGAACGAAACAGGTGATCCGCGCTCGCGGAAGTTCAAGGCTGTTGTCTAGGCAACTTCAAGACAGATTATAGCTGATATTTTACTTCGAGCCTTGTAGATTGTACTGCGTGTTCATAAATGCCTTATAAACACTTCACTGCCCAAAAAATACAAAATTATTGCATATATCGCAGACGTATGTAGATAATGCAACTGCGCGCTTTCGGGCGCTAAGGACCGGAAAGTAAAGTGAACAGACGTTAAGGGCCGGAAAGTGTTATGTAATTAACTCCCTTAAATACACAGTAAAATTAAAAGTCCTTAAAATCATAGAGACTTGTACACACCAAAACATACATACGCGTTTAAAGCTACTCTTCACTTCATTGTGTTACCGTATGCATTATATTATAAGCCATTAGACTTCTTTACCTACAGTGTACTGTTTGATGTTCAATCAAATATATACTGTACTAGCAAATGTACCCGTGCTTCGCTACGGCATTCTACACTGTATACGGATTTCTCCGTAAATTACTGTAAATGCAGTGAGTAAGATTATATTAAATTGCGTGTCTCTTAGCGCCATCTGAGAAACAAAACATGGAGAACACCATACGTTGTTTCCGATGTAAGATAGACATTGAGGAAGTTTTTTGATAATGGCAGGCCACATTTCCTACTGCCATTCACAATCTAGTTCCGAAGTTTCTACTATAATGGCAGGATAACTTGGCAACTGCCATTCACAGTAGAGGTGGATAGTTTTAATTATAATCGAGATATGCACTACCTAACGTTTCAATATCGAGATATGACAATAAGTCATAGGACCAAATTTGTAGATCTCTCCGCATTGAACTGCGATTGTGCTATCTGTTTTGTAATACGACTTACCGTTTAGCCACCAACTACACCGATTCGAAGGTCCACACCTTCATTAAAATCCATCAATATTTTGATATTTTCCGGGGTCAAATTTATACATCTGAAAGGCTTGGGATTTTTCCTTAAAGAAAAAAGTGTCCAAGTTTCGCGATTAGCACTCGCATACATACGGAGTAATTAAGGAGAAAACAATACAGGTAAGGAAGTTAAAATTAATAGAAAATAGGATTATAACTGCGGACAGCCGACAAATATGTAAATATCAAGTTGATGTATTTGAAAATAAAATGTCTCACAATAAATTTTGATTGTTTGAGTTACGGATATAAGAAGGCAGCAACGCATGAGAAATTTAGTTTCAAGGATCCTTAGTTAAACAGATAAGGAGATGACTCATCGTGTTATTACTTAAGTGAAGAAAGGAAGGGCAAAGCGAAAAACGGAAGTAGAATAGAATTACAACACAAATTATAGCAGATGTAAAAAAAAACACCTTATGGTGTGAAATAATGGGCTACATTCCGGTGGTACTTTTCAAATAGAGCCTATTAACAACGCCCCTTTTTCGAGGACGATTGGTAACCTCCAACAGTATTCCGCCAATATCCCGCAGAATGGCCGATTGACGTCTCCCTTGCTTTCTACCCAAGGAACAACCACGAGTTTACAGGAATGATTACGAAAACGCTAATACGTTACTTTCCTGGTGGCAAGCAGTTAGAGACGTTGCCATGGTAATGTGTAGGTTTGTTGTCGGTCTGTCGGTCAATCAATGCAGAGAATGAGACACGCAGAAAATAGTAATTTTCTCCGTCATTTGAAGAGTAAGCGAAATTATGTACATAGCAGAAGTTCCTTATAAATGGGACGTTTCAATTATAGTCCAAGGATTTCACAGAAAATCAATAGTATAATAGAAACTGGATGAAAAGTGTTCTGGATTTCCTATAAACACCCCGTATATTCAGAGATTTTTAAATCACATGCACACGGAACGAACAGACAGACGGACAGACAGACAGACAGACAGACATACACGAAAAATGAAAAACACTTATACGGTCTTGAGTTGAGCTAAAATTGGCAAAATATACAAAATTGCAGACAGAGGACCCACTACAAATTTATTTATATACATAAACGTAGCTCTATATAAACGCCACAATTAAAGTTAGGTGGGACGTGTAATATGACTCTTTCGATATTTTCACACCGAGGTTATGTGCTACAAGCTTCATAATTGCGATACAATGAATTGAAAATCTAGTCTAACTTTAAATATTTTGCTTATTTTTAAGTCTCATTCATTCAGTTTGCTCCCGCTATTCGAAGAACGCTTGTAACTTGTAATGTAATGGTTAAAACAGTTCTTTTGCTGATATTCTTCAATTATACGTATTCACTCATAAAACATAATGCATATTTACCATACAAATACAATGTTTCAATACCAAAATTTGAACGAAATGTTTAAGGAACTTAGTAGCAAAATTTATCTAGGACACAGTTCGCAATTTTATTGCAGTCAGAACAACAAGACCAGCAATTGAATATTTTAGAACATTAGTATAAGAAATGTGAATTACCTCTCAGATTTGTAATAGCACTTCAGTTGCTTACGTATAACTGGGAGATACAGATCGACTTACGGTCACGTTTATGCAGACGTGCTTATAAATTATAGATCACACCTCTCAGCTTCAGTGTGAGCGAGTATTGTAGCGGGAATATTTGCGGCTACTGCAATCCGGTAAGGTGCGTTATCCATAAAAGTTCGTATATTGGTTGAAGGAATGAATGTAGGTATTGAAGTATACATCTGTATCATGGGAAGATTCCAGTATTTCATGAACTTGTGCTGGAGCTCTTGGAACTCGTCCTTGTCTTGTAGAACAAGTTCACTAAAACATACTGAAATTGTAAAATTAGTTAGGAAGTAACTCCTTAGCTGAAGATGAAGGCTTTAAGACCAATAGTGCCTCATCTGAGTTTCTTAAGGCGTTTAGCATGGAGAAAAATTACTTGCGTCAGTATTAACAATCTGTCGATAAATGACAAAAATGTTTTTGTCTTTATAATTGGCTTTACGCCCCACCGACCTCTACTGTGAATGGCAGTTGTCAAGTTATTCTGCCGTTATAGTAGAAACTTCGGAACTAGGTTGTGATTGGCAGTAGGAAATGTGGCCTGCCTATTATCAAGAAATTTCCTGAATGCCTATCTTATATCGGAAACAACGTTTGGTGTTCTCCTTGGCGAGGATGAGATAGGAAAGGGCTAGGAGTCGGAAGGATGCTATCGTGGCCTTAATTAAGGTACAGCCCCAGCATTTGCCTGGTGTTAAAATGGGGAAACAACGGAAAACATCTTCAGGGCTGCTACAGTTGGGGTCCAACCCAGTATCTCCCGAATGCCAGCTCATAGGTGCGCGCCCCTGACCACACGGCCAACTCGCTCGGTTGTTTGTATTTTCTGAATACTTACGTTTTTATTGTCTTCTTCTTCTTGTTATTCTTCTTAGAGTGCTGATCCGATAGCAGATGTTCGCGCTTCACATGGTAATTTTACTTTTGTTGACTGCAGTTTGAAGGTAGTTCTGTCGATGAAGTATTAAACCAAACCTCCTAATCTTCCCAGGTCTTCCATCCTTAAGTCTGATGTTACTTTCCCTTTAAATATTAACTGAAGGAGATTAAGCTTGTCAGGATATCTCATTGTATGTTCAGGGTTATGGTTTCTTTAGACTGGGCGAGTTGGCCGTGCGGTTAGAGGCGCGTGGCTGTCAGCTTGCAACCAGGAGATAGTGGGTTCGAATCCCACTGTCGGCAGCCCTGAAGATGGTTTTCCGTGGTTTCCCATTTTCACACCAGGCAAATGCTGGGGCTGTATCTTAATTAAGACCACGGCTGCTTACTTCCCATTCCTTGCCCTTTCCTAACCCATTGTCACCATATGACCTGTCTGTGTTGGTGCGACGTAAATCCACTAGAAAAAAAAATTCTTACGTATTCTGTCCAGAAAATTCTTAATATACGTCTGTAGACCACTATCTCAAACACTTCTAAGTGATTGGTGTTAGGATCCATTTTTCTACACCGTAGACTGTAGCAAGTCTGTTAAGACGCAGCATTTCACTAATCCAAATTTAGTCTGGAGTTCACAAATTATGACTTTCGAGAATAGAAGTAATCTTGCATGGGCATTTCTCGCCTGTTCTATTCGGCATTCGATTTCGACTGATCGGTCCCAGTCTGTTTTCACAATGCTACCTAGATAAATTTCTTCACTATCTGTACCATTTAGAATTTTTTTTTTTTTTGCTAGTTGCTTTACGTCGCACCAACACAGGTAGGTCTTACGGCGACGATGGGACAGGAAAGGCATAGGAATGGGAAAGAAGCGGCCGTAGCCTTAATTAAGGTACAGCCTCAGCATTTGCCTGGTGTGAAAATAGGAAACCACGGAAAACCATTCTCAGGGCTGCCGACAGTGGGGTTCGACCCCACTATCTCCCGGATGCGAGCTCACAGCTGCGCGCTCCTAACCGCACGACCAATTTGCCCGGTAGAAATATTTTTCTTCAAATGTTTTATTGTTTATTATAACTATAGGCATGATTTTTCGCATTAATTTACGTTCGATTTCGCGAAAGGGAGGCAATTTTTCGCGTTATTTCGCGAAATAGGACTGACCACTTCGCTTTAATTTCGTTTAGTCCTTTCCTTAACATATTCATAAAATGTTTAATTCATGATATTTTGTGAATTATTTATGTGAAGGATAGGTAAATAAAGAGAAGCAATGTTGCTTTAATATAGCCCTAATCAAGATTAAATAACAAATTACACTTTCACCCTATATGGCCATAGGTTTTACCCTATATGGCCATATCATTAAGTGATTCTATAGAATAGTATTACCATGAGGTACCTCTATCGAAATAAGAAACCCTTATTCTCTCTTCTGTTTCCCTTCACAACGTGATATTGGGATACAATTTCAAGACATTTTCCATGAATGTCACTGCATTTCCTCACTTATCGCAAAATAAGTAAATTTTGCTTTATACTGGCCTTGTCGTTTTAATTCACTGCAATTCGCGAAAACAAATCAAAAATTTCTTAACCAGAATCACACGATTCGTTAAGATATCTCAAAATCGCTTCGAAATATTTTTTGTCGCTTTTATCGTTAATGAGAAAAAATCATTCATCTACTAATAACCATACATTTTGTCTTCTTCACATTACATACAGTGAAATTGCATCTGATGTCTTAACTATCAGCTGTTGTACACCCAAGGTAAATACCTCATTATCATCACAATCTCACTCCCATATGCGCAAGTATCCCAAGGGAGTCAAATAGAAATACTGTACCATGTGAGCCGAACGCCTCCTTGGACTATTCCGGTATTAAAGTCATACCTAAATTTTTAAAAAATTAAACACAATCGCCCATCCAAAGCCAGAAGAATTAACCAGACTAGGCTGGTATCCTTGACCCAGTAAGGAATCGAATCTGAGATCCCCAGAATTGAAGGCCACGACGCTGACCATTCAGTTATAGAGCTGGACGGTAACAGGTTCAGCATTACGCTATAGGAAAGGGGGGTAGGGGAGAGAGAGTCAGACTTTCAAACCCATCGACAAATTTGTGTGTCAAATGGACTGAGAGGCTCCACGAGAACATTCTTCGGGACATTGATGTTAAAGGTGTATATAACTATTCTGCGAAAAATTCTCAGCGAGTGAAAACATTTCTTACGGTATCATATACCTTATCCCGTTTTTGAACGTTCCCTATTCCAACTCGAACCTCGCAGAAAAATGAATTAATTTTCGAAGCTTCTATTTAACTTTATACGGTGCCTGAAAACGTCACATGCTATTGTAACTATCTTAACTTCAATATACCGTGCAAGCGGCTGTGCGGTTGGAGGCGCGTAGCTATGAGCTTGCGTTCGGGAGATAGCGGGTTCGAACCCCACTGTCGGCAGATCTGAAGATGGTTTTCCGTAGCTTCCCATTTTCACACAAGTAAAATCCTGGGGTTGAACCTTAATTAAGACCACGGCTGCTTACTTCCCATTCTTTGCCCTTTCCTAACCCATTGTCACCATATGACCTACCTGTGTCGGTTGTCATCATCATCGTCATCATCATAATCATCAATGTCCCACTCCAGTCGCTCTGGTTTGCTTAAAAGCACGTTGTAAAAACAAAAATAATAACTTCAGTATCTACCTTTATACATCGCTACACTTCAATTTCCCTCTATTAGTGCACAGAGACTTTGCAGGTTATTTTTGGGGTAAATCTGCACCTCCTTTTATAATAATAATTTTATAATTTTACTTGCTTTACGTCCCACTAACTACTTTTACGGTCTTCGGAGACGCCGAGGTGCTGGAATTTAGTCCCGCAGGAGTTCTTTTACGTGCCAGTAAATCTACCGACACGAGGCTGTCGTATTTGAGCACCATCGAATACCACCGGACTGAGCCAGGATCGAACCAGGCAAGTTGGCGTTTGAAGACCAGCGCCTTAACCGTCTGAGCCACTCATCCCGGCGCACCTCCTTTTATAAGGAATTCGCTCTAATAATATTTCTTAAGTCACATACTGCCCTCCATTCAGGAAAAGTGTCCGTACCATCTCAACCTCTTTGCGTCAGTAGTTTCCATGTCTGTTTTTAAATTCATTTATTTCACGAATTTTTCTAACCCAAACTTACAACATAAATCTACAGCACGTTGTCCAATTTCTCATTCCGTTACCAATAGTCACTTGCGCATTTGTTGGGTGGTTTATCGTTTTTCAGCGCCGTTTGTTAGAGTGCACTTTACAAATCTCACTTTAATTGCTGGCTTTATTTTGGAGTGCTAATACGGAATGTCTTTGTTTTGTCACATTCTTAGCTTGCTTTATCTGATTCGTTATCTTTATCTAACAGTTGTAATGGACATTACTCGCAATAAATGCGTTACAAAAATCAGTGAACCTGTACCTATAACGGCAGTACTCGAATGATATACAGTAGATTTCGTAATACATATCAAGAAACATCCTCTATAATAACCGGATGTGATAAAGATACTGTATATAGTGAAAAGCAATATAGGAGGTGAAATCAAAACGCAATGTGATTAGATTATTTTAGGAATGGTCCCTTATGGCAACTACACCTCTTGCCACGTGAATAACTTTCGCAATGGGATTAAGTTTACGCATTCATTTCATTCATTCAATCATTCATTCTCTTAGCACTGATCTGCATTTAGGGCTGTCTGTCAGGAGACAGATACCCTATAAATTGCATGTCTACTCTATTCTTAAAAGATTTCAACGAAGTTCGAAATTTATCGAACATCTCCCTTTTACCCCAAATTTACCTTAACGTAATGATTCTTCCTACCATTAGAAACACAATTCAACCTTATTTGTCCTTCTCTCCGCTGACAGCTCAGAACATACCAGTTAGTCGAGCATCTCGAGTCCTTACTTCCATTTCAAAGTTTGCAACATTTTCGCAAAACTACTTGATGTTATATAAAGGATAATGTTACATTATTTGATAGCTTGAATTTATCTTAAAGATGAATTAATTTCATTTTCTGGATACTGCAGTACATTTTGGATTAAAGTATATTTAAATGAGATATGCTTGTAAATAACTGAAAAGGAAACACAGATACACACGACAAATTTATGATTATTGTGACTGCATGTTTCTTAACACTTGAATAATTTAAATAAAATTCCTAAACTTCCTTTGATAATTTAAAACGCTTTATAACTTAGATAGAGTTCAAAGTTCGGAATCAGCAGTTGTTATTATGGCAATTATTTTATATAGAAATTTGTCAGGGTAAAACTCTACCAAGTTCAATGTCGTAACTTGAACTATATGGAAATTAATTATATTTTTATGATTGTAGTATGTATATTCTGAACTGTTACGAATTAATGTTTAATGAAAAGAGATTTATACAATTATCCTTATAGACTGCTCAGGGTAATATCCCACTCATGCAATTTGTTAGCCACTTTCATCACTTAAAGTGACACGAGCCTGGTTGGTGGTAATAGATTGTAAGGTACAATAGACGAAGCAAATCCTTGGAGTTACTCGCAGTAATAGCCAGCAATTTCGAATGGTCTTTTGTTGCTCTCTCTCGAAGTGTTTCTCCTGTCCACCATTCCTCTCTGTCAGCACGCACATAATGAAGTCTCATTGTCTTGTCTGCAAGCCAGGCAGTCAGCCACGCTGTCACTTCGCCGTGTCCCAGCGCGCGCGACCCAAGAAGATCTCGCCTGCTTGTGTGACGTCAATAGTTCGTCTCGTCTCGTAGATGCCGAGATTGCATTAGAGAACATTTCTGGCGTTGACGTTTCATTGGTAAAGGAGTTCTTCACTCTCGTCTGCCTGTTTGCCTCTCCCAAGAGTGTTTCATGCTTTGCGCCAAGTAAAGAGGTGACAGTCCATTTTGATGTCTTTGAGGAATTTCTCTCCCCAATTCTCCTTTCGCCTTTTCTCGGCTATGTCAGCAGTTTTCAGTAATGAGAACATGGTTCTGTCATCGGTTGCATTGGAGTGCGTGATAAAGACTTCAAGAGAACATGTCGATGACGTCTATATCATCCTTATCTGTTCTTGACTCCAATTCGTGATAATATGTCCAAATACTCATTAAATACAAGGCGAAAGTTATAAAACTATATCTTCTCTTGTTTTATATATAAACTGTTATTACTATCAGTGCTGAGTTAACAAATCTCTTTGGAGAACTATACCCTTGCACAATACTCTGTCAGCAACATGGAGTCTCCACTATCCACAGTTCAAGGGTATTATAAATGTGTTGTTCGTCATGCATACAGGCAGGTGTTTAGCTTGTTAGGAAGGTACATAGAGTAAGAGGTAGGGATCACGCGCTGGTCTCACCACGACGGTGACGTCATGGAGAACCCCCAGCGCCTTGTCTTCTGTATGAGGTAATACACAGCTGTGAGCTCTTCTGTTTTAGCCACAAGTTAGAGATAAGAGAACTTTATCGCAATTTTAACATCACCTCAGAAAAGGCATACCACTTCATTATTACATTAGAGTAATTATAGGAGATCAAATGCAGTGTGAATCTAGCAGCGTTTCTGAATTATTTCGATCTGTATAAAAGATTCATATTCTCAACACCTATGAAATGAAATGTCGTATGGCTTTTAGTGCCGGGATATCCCAGGACGGGTTCGGCTCGCCAGGTGCAGGTCTTTCTATTTGAAACCCGTAGGTGACCTGCGCTTCGTGATGAGGATGAAATGATGATGAAGACAACACATACACCCAGCCCCCGTGCCATTGGAATCAACCAATTAAGGTTAAAATCCCCGACTCGGCCGGGAATCGAACCCGCGACCCTCTGCACCGAAGGCCAGTACGCTGACCGTGCAGCCAACGAGTCGGACTCAACACCTACGATAACAAGGGGTGTCTAATTGTTACAGACTCGAACATTAAAGCTTGATGACTGCAAAAAGTATGTCCGTTGTTACAAACAATATAAGGAAACTGTATAGGCTACACTGTCAACAATACAAAGCGTATGTTAGGAAACTATGACAGTGCACAACACAAACAGTACAGTAAATGTTCTCCTCCAAGTGCCAGGAGCTGACAAATTACACGTTAACATCAAAGAGGCTATATAAATTAATGAGCCTGTATACTAACATTCTTAGCACTGGTTTCATATACAATATAATAAACTGCCTCTCATAAAAAATAACAGGTGTGTTATACACAAAGAATATTGCTGATATTTTAAGAAAGTATTATCAAATACACTTATCTATTGTATCAGTGGAATTTTTTTTTTTTTTTTTTTTTGCTAGGGGCTTTACGTCGCACCGACACAGATAGGTCTTATGGCGACGATGGGATAGGAAAGGCCTAGGAGTTGGAAGGAAGCGGCCGTGGCCTTAATTAAGGTACAGCCCCAGCATTTGCCTGGTGTGAAAATGGGAAACCACGGAAAACCATCTTCAGGGCTGCCGATAGCGGGATTCGAACCTACTATCTCCCGGATGCAAGCTCACAGCCGCGCGCCTCTACGCGCACGGCCAACTCGCCCGGTATCAGTGGAATTTCTTTGCTTTTCTTCTTTCTATATCGGTATTGTATTAACTGAAAGCCGATCTCTTGAATGTCTTACTTTTGTATAAAGCGTTCATTCGAATAAAGTAACAGATTCTCACGAAGCAACTTGCAAACTCATTAATTTCGTGGAATTTTGTTCTTCAGGATATCCGTAAGGTTCGTGATTATGTTAGAACCCTCTTTCAGTTCTTTCTCGTGGTAAAATTTGAATTATTTTTCCATTTGCACTACCGTGGTGTGCCGTCTCCCTGTAGGCTGCATCAAACTGTTTCTAGACGTCTTTGAAAACTAATTGCCATCCCTTGTAGGTTGACCTGTTTTCCCTCCATAATCGCTTTCTAAATCGAGGTTCTTCTTCCTTATCCTGAAAGCCATATAGCCAGTGGAGTCTTCAAGCAGTTCATCACGATCTTTGGTTTCGCGACTGTCCCCGAGCTGTTCCACTAGCTCTTTAAGGGCTTTGACGAACCCTTGCTCATCCTCCGGTAAGGAATAAAATGTTGTGAGCTCAACGCTGGCCTTAGACTGGCACACGATATTCCAGTTTTGATCGACTTCATCAGTAGCATATAACATATTTGGACGTAATGCTTCATAATTTTCCGGAGAAAAGTTGGAATTTCTTATTGCCTCGGAAGCATTGAGGCTGAGAAGAAATCCTTTGCTTTACAGCTGTCGGAAGAGGATTTGGTTATAATCTTCCGAACCCTTGATGCTGAGAACGCTTTTAATAATGTCTTGATTACTTCTTACTGCCACCATTCATTTAGGTCAATGGCTTTAGGGAACACATAAAAGTGTATGTTTCGTTCCTTCGCGTGCCTGCTATGATTTGTGCAGCCTGCGATGGTACAACAAACCATACTGAAAAGTGTACACTATTACTGCTTTTTACGTTTTATCACATAAAGTAAACACACACGGTTTCTTATACACCAAAGATATGTTACTATCGTGTATTATTAGCTCCTAGCTTCTGTGTGCACAGCGATTCTTATTCGAACTACCTCAACCGCATTCAGGACAGCTTCAACGCAAGCGTCCTGCGTGACGTCACAGCTCTGGTTTCCTACCGCGCTTCTCTCCTGTGATACCTTCCTTGTATTCTACGTACCGTGGCTTTTTATATAAACAACTTCGTCTACTCGCCTCACAACACCCCAGTACTGAAATTGATTACTACGTACAGTTAAATCTAACATAATTATTCGTAATTTAGTATTACTCTGTTCATTACAAAACACCTTGTAGCGCGTTTCCACTGATTGATAACAGCAATTTACCCTTCTTACTACTTTCCCTTATCCACTTGTCTGTGCATTCAGTTATTCAGAGTCACATTCACAGTCGAATATGCAACAGCCACACAAGTGGTTTTGAAAGGTGGGATCGCCGACCTTGTAAGGTCCTCTGTCCTAAAATAACGGAGTGGATGATTGCTTGGTTCAAATTGTTTGTAATTTGTCAGTTTTGCGACGATTATTTAATCGTCATAGCTACTAATGGTTTGCCTGCTGCCATTTCCGGATGGATACTGGCACAGGCCAGACTAAAGTGTAGCTTCCACAGAAGTCCCGGTCTCATCCATGGCTGTGACAATATGGAAGCTGCTGGGGTATGGGTGGTGCTGAGTAATGACATTCAGAGCACGACTAGTGCATCTGAGTGTTATGAAAGGTGTTGCTCATAGGGTCAGTCGTGCTGCAATAGCACTTTCTGACCCATTGAGGAAAGCAATGGCAAACTACCTCACTCCTCATCTTGCCTAGTACGCCTCATTTTGGTGCTGCCATTGGTTTTTGAGGTTTCCTTATAACCGCATAACCTTTGGTGGTGCTATTTGAGGATCCAACCAGCCTCTGGGCTGATGACCTAACAGACAACTACTAATGGTGGGTCGCTAAGTTCCCGTGCTTCTGAGGTAAAATTGGGAACAATAACTGGATAGGGTATTAGTGGAGAACTAGAGATGTTTCGTGTGGTGGTTTAAGAATGGCAAAGTTGCGGTGAACGTAATAAGATACGGGGTTTGAGGGGAGATTAGTTCTGGCTTAAGAGGGAGGGGATGCTAGTATTTAGTGGGAGGGGGAGAACCTGGGAGGGAGAAAACTTTATTGTCATGGTGTTAGGTATTGTGTTTCATTAGTAGAGTTAATAGGATTGACAGGAGGAGGGTATTATGATCAAGATGTGGTGGAAACGGAGTGAGGTTAGTAAGCTAGGTGAAGTTTGAAGAGGGACTCCCGTAGAGGCTTAGGCGGGAGGGGGGCATATAAGTTTGATTTGGAGCTTGTGCTGTGCTGCAATTGCCTTCTTAATATCAGGAAAGCCAGGGAACGAAGCGCCATGGTTGCCGTGGCAATTAGCACACTTTGCCTATCTCGAGGCACCGTGCAGTCAGTGTATCGGTGGCTACCTCCATATTCGGTGCATCTGATGGTTGCATTGCAGGAAGCTGCAGAATGGTTTAATTTTAGGCAATTATAACATTGTATTGTGAGCATAGTGGTTTGTTTTACGGTAGGGGTGACGAGTTCGGGGAGGCTTAGGGGCAGGGTATCTATGTCTGCGTGGAAATTTAGTTTGGGACCGAGGTCGATACCTGTGCTAGCATATACTCAATTTCAGTTGATGTGCAAGCGCCGGTTCTGGGTGCTGTGTCTGGAATCGAGTTGGGTACCTTGGCGTTACCAGAGAAGTTTGAGTGGTTTAATTGTTAATATGGAGAAAGACGTGGGTGTAGTAAGATACTTGGTTTCCGAATGTTTGGTGAAGGTTTTTGGGAAGGTCACGGGTTCTATTCTGTTGTGGCTTCGTTTTGGTGAATCTAGTTAATAGTGAAGTGGTTGTTTGAGAGATTATGTATTTGGTTTGATGGGGATGGAGTTCGAGTTTCGGATGCGTTAGTATTGTGTGGTGATGGTGGGATATATGGGTACTGGTGGAGGTGTTACTGTGTGACTCCTCAATAACAGCAGTGTGGGATTGAATAATATCTGAAAGGGCTTCCGGTACGGCGCACCGGGTCAAGGGCGCACCGGTTCAATTATTTAAAGATGGAAGATGAGGATGTTGTTTTTACGAGAGGTTGGGAAGGTAAAGTTATTCGGAGTAAACTCAATTTTTACTCCTGTATAAAGTGACCAGGCCGAGCGCCAAGTATCTCGGCTTATCTTTGAACAAAAGCTTAAAGTTTCGTAGCCACCGCAACAACAATCTTGAAGAGCGAGGAAGACAACTTCAAGCGTCTAGCCTACAGCTTAATCCCTCGTAGATCAATACACTCACAACATAACAAATTAATAGTCTTCAAGGCTCTCATTAAAACCGCATAGTTGTACGTCATTCGTGCCTGGGGTTCTGCCAAATATTTCTACATAGAAAGTCTGCAAGTACATCAGAACAAAGTAATAATAATGATAGCTAACGCACCTCGACATGTCCGTAATAGAGTCATCCGGGATAAAATCCAGTTCCCAAACATCAGGGAGAAAATAATCAAGATGGCCAAAATATTTTATAACATTAACTCAGGGATACACAATAGATTAATTAAAGAAATTCATGAAGATGACGAAGGTCTTCTACAAAAAGAAGCCGCCAAAATATTGATACTACTCTGACACCCGTCACAGTTAGTACCACCCTCTTATGGTTATGTTACTCTGTAAATAGTGTATATGTCCATGAAAATACTATAATATAACTAACTAGCTGAAGAAAACCCGCTTCGCTTGTTATTTTTCCTTTGTACATCCGTGCGGTTTTATCTATATAATACAGAAGACATGAAATAAAAACCACTCTTTTTCTGTTTCCTTTCGTTTTTATTATGTTTTCGGGGTACATAAATATCTTACATTCTAACTCATTTCATAGAAAAACATTCTTATACACTGCATTTGAAGTCTTGTTGCCTGGCGCATGCACAAACAGATTTTCTGCTTGTCTTACATCGGAGAAAGCAACATTGAGTTGACCAGCTGTGAAACAGGAATCCTTCAAATTAACTCCACAACTGTGGAACGTTTGACGCTGAGTCATACTGATAGTCATACTATAAGCTAATCTCACTGCAAATTTTAATCGTTTGAAACAAAATGACAAATCCTTTGAGATCAATAGAATTCTTGGTATGAAAACCGATTTTCCTCTTCCTCTGTCGGTTGTGATTACTGCCTCAATGATATTGTTAAGGAGCGGTTTAAATAAGTACCTGCTTTCAAGAATTACAGAAAACACTCACAGATGTACTGAAGCAGAAAACTGTTATCGTTTTGCGCCATACTCCTGCGAGATGAATCTAAGATGGTACATAAAACCAGGGAGTACACATTACAGCCTTGTAAAATACATTCTCACTCCGATCCTTCCTGTACATTTTCACTAATTTTAATGGATTCAGTGACGAAGTTTCCCACTTCCAAGCCAGACATCTCCCACATCACCACAGTTACAGACACGCAACCCCTATAGTGCACGACGGGAGACTCGAAGTTACTACCACACAGAAGCATCAGTGATCTGCAATGGGTATTGGGGCTGCAGATGAAATATACGAACACACACGTCTATTTTTATATATAGTCGGTCACGTCCAACCCCCCACATCTCCCACGCCACCACAGCTACTGGCACACAACCTCTATAGTGCACGATAAAAAATCAAGCTACTACCACACACAATCACCAGTGGTATACGGTGGGTATTTGTAGCTGCAAGGTGAAATATACGAAAATACACGTCTATTTTTATATATAGTCGGTCACTTTCAAACCCCACATCTCCCACACCACCACAGCTACCGACACGCAACCACTATAGTACACAATTGGAGACTGAGGTTATTACCAAACATCAAAACCAGTGGTCTGCGATGGGTAGTCGTGACTGCAAGGTGAACTATACGAACACACACGTCTATTCTTATGTGTAGTCGGACAATTTCAGCCCCCATGTTTCCTAAACCACCACAGCTACCGACAATGAACCACTACAGTGCGCGATAGGAGACTGCAGGCCACTACCACAACAAAACACCAGTGGTCTGTGGTAGATAGTTGTGGCTGCTGGGTGAAATATACGGACACGCGCGTCAATTTTTATGTATAGTCGGTCATTTTAACCCCCACATCTCCCACACTACTGCTGTTATCGAAACGCAATCACCATAGTGCGCGATGGGTGACTGGAGGCTACCACCACACACAATCATCAGTGGTCTGAGTCTGGTAGTTGAGGTAGCAAGGTGTAATATACGAACACACGCGTTTATTTTTATATGTAGTTGGCCATTTGAGCCTCCATATCTACCTTACCACTGCAGCTACCGACACACAACCACCGTAGTGCTCGATGGGAAACTCAAAGCTACTACCATACACAAACACCAGTGGTCCAGTGGTCTGCGGTGGATATTTGTAGCTCCAAAGTAAAATATATGGACACAAGAGTCTATTTTTATATATAGTCGGCCATTTTCAACCACCATATCTCCCACACCACCAAATTCATCGACACGCAATCACCATAGTGCATAATGGGATACTGGAGGCTACCGCCACACACAATTACCAGTGGTTTGAGATGGATATTTATGGCTGCAAGGTGAAAAATACAAATATACACGCTAATTTTATATATAATTGGCCAATTTCAACCTCCATATCTGCCACAACACCACGGGTACATTCACACAACCACTATACTACACGATGGGAGACTCGAGGCTACTGTCACATAAAAACACCAGTGGTCTGCGTAGTGTATTTGTGGCTCCAAGGTGAAATATACAGACACACGCGTCTATTTTTATGTATAGTCGGCTACTTTCGACCCCCACATCTAACACACCACTACATATAGTGACACGCAAGAACTATAGTTCATGATGGGAGACTCAAGACTATTGCCGCACATAAACACCAGTGGTCTTTGGTGGATAGTATTGGCGCAAGGTGAAATATACAAACACACATGTCTATTTTTATATGCAGTTGGTCACTTTCAAGCCCCATATCTACCACACCACCACAGCTACCGACACGAATCCACCATAGTGCGCAATACGATACTCGAGGCTGCTACCACACACAAACACCAGCGGTCTGCGGTGGGTAGTTTTGGTTGCAAGATGAAATATATGGAAACACACGTCTATATTAGAGTATAAGGCTACTTTAATATTCTGTACGTACTGTAACGGTTATAACCCCGTTACAAATATTACTCACTATCAATATTATTATAAATTAACTATAATTTTTTGTATTCAATTTCATCATCAGATTTCACTATTAATTATTTATTGTTTTCTCCATCTCATTTCATTCACTATGTATTATGTGTGTTAGAACGGAGGGCAATATCTTATATATACGTTGATATTTTTTGAAGAGCGTTAAATGCTTTCCTGTAGTAAGTTGGCATGGTTGCACAACACACCTATTAATAGTTAGGAGTGTGGACATGAAAATCCTGTCCTAGGGCAAATTGACACACGACACCATGAAATTAACACCTTGGGTCATGTAACCAAGCCGTTCGAAGTGGGAACATTTCTAGTGAAGCATCATCACGTAGAATGTGAGTCGGGGACTCCATAAGCTAACCGACTTCAGAATCAGAAGAGGCGAAGATTGATGGGAGGAAAAGCCATGTGACCATACAAAGTGATTAAAGGGGCTTGCATCCCTTCGAGAGTGGTCAAATTCTAACTTTGGGTCTGATATCTTATGTCTTATATTTAATGTCTAAGAGCTAGTATTGTCATCTGGTCGTCTAAGTATCAAGTATTATACGAGTTTGACGTTAAACAATATCTGGAAACAGTACGTCTAAATGTATGAGGCAATACTATGGGAAAGTCCTCCGTTAGTGGCAGTTGGCCACCAATATGAATATGGGCCACCAGAACGGATTCCCCCGGACTTGGTGACATAAGCGAAACTAACTGTTCGCGCGGGACTAGCGAGATAGCTGATAACACCAGCCGGAAGCGTTCCTGGCTGTCCAAGGTAACGCGAATCTGTGCAGATTAACTATACTTCAAGAAGATGAGAAAAGTCCGGAAGAGTTTAATTTAACATAAATGCCAATAGTTTCCTTTTATTTTCCATTTTACAGTTCCTTAAATTTTCATTACGCATCAACAACAAATCACACCATCTGAGATTTAAAGTTATGGAATAAAATTTTGTTTGTTCTCCAACGCAGTAATTTAATTATTTCAGAAGATAAAGTCCAAGTAATCCCTATTTCAATGTGGGAATCAAACCACCACACCCCTTTCCAAAACCTATCCGTGGCATGTTTGTCAAGTAAATTTACTAACTCACACCTTGTAGAAATATGAGTCATGCTCTATTTAATCGTTACTTTTGTTAGTAGCTGGAGCCCACTACCAATTAACGTATTTACAGTTTTGTTCAATGTGTTGTAATCAGTATAACCACAAAGTGTCATTCAACTGTGGAGTGAAGACGCTAGTCTGATCAACGGGTAATTACAGTACAATGTAAATATTTTCTACTAGTCAACTAATAATCAATTACAACATAAGACTACTTTAAGAGAACTCCCTCTGGCATAACAGATAGATAGTTTGTTAATCAAAAACAGCATATCTCACAGTGTTATTCCTATCCATTATATTCCTTATGACTGGTACTTATTTAAAAACCTGTAAATAGGCTATACAGTAAATAAATTATATTAATAGAGTTAAGAACTAAGGCTGAAACTCTTAGTTAAGAGCCCAGCTTGGCTTGTTCGATCCTGGTTATATCTGGTTGTATTTAAATGTGCTCAAATACGTCAGCCTCGTGTCGGTATATTTACTTGCACGTAAAATTCCTCCTACAGGACAAAATTCCGGCACTTCGGCGTCTCCGAAACCTTAAAAGTAGTTAGTAGTACGAAAAATAAACAACATTATTATTATTATTATTATTATTATTATTATTATTATTATTATTATTATTATTATTATTATTATTATTATTATTATTATTATCTAAGCCATTACATTCGCTGTAAACATACACCAACGATCGCAGGGGCACAGGTGACACTTGCACCCGCAACGCATTTTTAACCTAGCAGGATACTCTAATCTGCGAGAAGAGAGATGCCGATAGGCGCCAATAGGCAAACTGCAAACCATATTTGTCAAGCGGTTTGCCTATATAGCTCCAGCACACGAAACATACATACTGAATACATATCGTCACTAATACCACGTATCTGACAATGCTATTCCTATCAATTATATTCCTAAGACTGGTCGCGCGTCCAAATCACGTATTGATATGAGGACTATCAGAACAATTTTCGTTGTATTCATTTTGCTATGCTGACATGAAATGAAAAATTAAATCTTGAATACATTGTGCTGTAGGAATGTTTTTTATGGCGTATTTACGCACTCGAACACTATGATGAACAAAAAGTTAATTTTCCTTTGCACACAAGCGTACGAAAATGAACACTATGAAAATTGTTCTGATGAACTGCATATTTATATGCGGCTGGAAGAAGTGAAGAGACTTAAGGAATATAGTGGATAGAAATAGTATTGTCAGATACGTGGTATTGTTACACCATAGAATGGTAACGTGAGTAAATTTTACGCACATACAATGCATAACCACGTGACCTATCGCTGAGTGGAGGGGGATTAGCTCTCTAAGATTACTGCTATTGTACCCTCGTTTAGTTGTCGTGAGGACGGAGGAATGGCGAGACCTGTGTAAGCTTCCTTCTCAGCAGCAGACCGACGCAAGCAGTATTACGCATCTTCCAATGCCTGTTACGATTCATACGCAAAAGGTACGCATAGTTACCGATTGTGAATGCTTAACTGTTGGACATAATAAACAACCACGCACTGAATTCCTGCATGTCCTTTTCTTTTAAATTTATTATCCGGATACTTTATTTAAGTACTGTGGTTGTGGTTTCTCATGTAGCATTGCACACATTGCACTTGATACGTCAAGATTATTCTATATTAATTAGAATTTTTAACTTCAGGTGGGTCCAACAATTCTATTCCATTTTTCTCAGAAACAATATGGCCACATGCATGGGTCCAGAGCCTATCCTACAGATATTGGAATAAAATTATTCTGATGATGAGCACGATGAACAAAATTTACTTGAAGAATGAAATGAAGCAGAAGATGAATTGATGCTGGCAAAGACATTATCCCCAATGCAGATGATTTGGATCCTCGGAAATGAATTCGTGAAGACATTAGAACCTCAAAACAGCATGCTGGACCAACTGCTGAGGGGAGAAGAATTTCGAATGTAACAGGAAAGAAAAGGAAGCGTGATGAACAGCAACATGACGAAAATGAAAATGGATGTGTGCGGAATTTTGTTAGGATTTCAGACAGTAATCAAATTGTTGGGAAGAATGGAATTGTGTGGAACAAATGCAGTGAAATTTCTAAGGGAAAAGTTACTAAAAGGAACATCGGTCACATAAGACCCTGTCCTTCTGTAGTTGCTGTGCCTGCTAACGCACCAGAAGAATGCTTCAACTTATATTTTTCGAGTAAGATTATGCAACTAATATTTCCTAACACAAATGAAGGCATTATTCGCCAAACACTAAATTACAAAGTTCAAAATAGTGAAAATTTAGTGGATGTAACGATGCCCGAAATGCACGCTTTGCTTGGAATTATTGTATTATCATCTGCATTAAAGGGAATATATTTAACTATCTAAATCCTCTTTGACAGTTAGTATAATGGCAATAGATATCGAGCCACATTGTCCGAGAAGAGATTTAACTTTCTGACAAATTGTTTAAGATTTGACGATAAAGATACCTGACCTGATCGTATAAAGAAAATCCGACTGGCAGCTGTATCTGAAATTTTGAAATTATTTAACAGTAACTGAAGGAATTTCTAAAAACAAGATTTTTATGTCACCAATGACGAGAATTAGGTAGAATTTTGAAATAGAAGTCCGTTTAGGATATATATCCCCTCTATACTAATCGAGTACGAAATCCAAATTGTGATAATGTGTAGCAATTCAACCAAGTACGTTGTGGATGCTATTCCTTAGTTAGAAAAGGAATTGTTTCAGGTCGCCAGCCTTCCGTGGACGACTTTGTTAAAACTTTGGTGCATCTATAAGAGATTCCCATCGCAATGTAGCAATGGATAATCAATTCTGCAGCATATCACTTGTTCAGTCACTTTTGAAAGAAGATAAACTGTTATAGAATCTGTAACGAAAAATCAAAGAGAGTTTCTACCTCAGTTAAATGACCCCAAGTTTCATAACAGTAAGCCTAGAAATTCTCATTCCTGTAGTAACAGTCACCGTTTGTCGATCAGGTGCAGCATCTCCTGAGTTATCAACTGGTTCTTACTTGATCTTACCTTTCTTCCTATCCATATCCTCCTCAACCCTCTTGATCTTACACTGCACGACTGTCCACTCAGCATCTATTGTGTTTCTATTGTGAACTCCTTACAAGTAGACAACTCACAGTCGAATGCTTCATTAAGGGGCTAATCTTTTAATCAGCTATTTATATTCGCAAACGTAGCGATAATTTTGACATCAATACTCGGCCATCGAAGAGGTTCAATTTCTGTAGTAAGGGCGTGGATCTATGGGACGTAAAGTAGGCGCGCAAGGTACGGGGCTGTGGAAGGCAAGGAGAACATTCCCCAGGTATCGCTGGGGAGTGGGCGAGTACAGACACGAGCTACGTCGCCTAGCCAAGAAATTATGCAAAGCACTGTTAAAGAGGGCACGCGGTTAAAATTTGCCCTATGCGGTAGTTTCTAAAGGGATTTGAGTTTCACGATTTTGTAGTTTTGATTAATTAACCACAAACCAAACCAAACCCCATGGCGCAACAACCCCGAAGGGCCATTGCCTAACAAGCGAACGCTGCTCAGCCCAAAGGCTTGCAGATTACGAGGTGTCGTGTGTTCAGCTCGACGGATCCTCTCGGCCGTTATTCTTGGCTTTCTAGACCGGGGCTGCCATCTCACCGGCAGATAGCTCCTCAATTGTAATAACGTGGGCTGACTGTACTTCGAACCAGCCTTCAGATGCAGGTAAAAATCCCTGAGCTGGCCGGGAATCGAACCCGGGGCCTCCGGTTAAGAGGCAGGCACACTACCCCTACACCTTGCGGCCGACAATTAACCATAATGGTCCAGAATATTTTGGTAACTATGATTTGTGTAGCGTCAGTAGGCAGTCGTAACCTAAGTTTATAGAATTAATGTAAATTTTAAATTTGTAATACGTGTTTATGAAAAGTAAACCGTAAAATAGGTCAAGGCATAAATAACACTAGCTTATCTAACACGTTCTTGAAGCAGTTAATTATACGCTAGCAATGTCTTCAACCTCGGGTGAAACTGGAGCAGTTTAAGGTAATTTCATCTCATATTCTCTCACTTTCGTCTCTCGTTATTTTCGGTAACTTCTTCGAAGTGCAACCGTATGTCTTAAAAGGAAAGTAACGTTGCTTATAAAGAAATACCACTATTTTACAAGTATGTAAACATGTAGTAAAAATAAATTTCAAGACGTTACTTTCAAAGCAGTGAATCCCTAGTCGTTTTAACCACTCGCTGTCACTTATCCTTTTGCAATGTGTCCCACTCTATCTCTTTTCCTTCAAATTATCTAGATATCTTCTTGTAATACTTCCTTCTTTCACACTCCTCTACTTCACTCGGCCTATTGATATTAGGCCATCATCAGCCATAAGGTATTAAAACACTTAGAAAACTAATTGGCCACACATATAACAATAAGAGATAGAATAATACTTGAAAATACTTCTGATCTACTTCAATAAAAATAAATCGTTAGGCCGAAACTCGTACCATGATTAAAACGTATTTTTGTATTGATTACTTTGATTACCTCATTTATCTACAATAATTATATTGTCATCAATACGAAAAATTAAAATTATAAACTTTGATACCAAATTGTAGACAGATTCCACGTCTGCTCCAGCACAGGTCGTCCAAGTCAACTTTTGATTTCTGGATATCTGCCCGTTCATAACGTGATACCTTTCATTGCCTGCAGGTTTTGTCCACGTATACAGCGGCGTTCGCGGTGTTTGAACGAAGTATTAGCCGGACTGAATTATGACCAGTGCAGGAATTTACCTACCGACAACATCTTCCATTCCTTTGTCCTAGTCCAAATTATTATACTAAATTACCTTATTTTCCTTGGCCTACCAATGCATTGTATTCTCCTATCACAATTACCGTAGTTTACGATCCCTTTTTACATGCCATATTGAATCATATTTCTCTCTTTACATATTATTTTGATTTCTTCGTCATCGGCTTAACTAGTAGGCATACAGACCTGCACTAACTTGGTGGCATTGGCTTGGTGTCTATCTTGACAACAACAATTCGTTCACTATTTTGGTTGTAGTAGCTCACCCGCTGACCCACTTTTCGTATTAATTATTAAACCAACTTTTGCATTTCACCTGTATGATTTTGTGTTGATAGGTCTAATTTTGAAGTCGCCTGACCAAAAGTCCTGCTCTTCTCGAAAATTCAATACACTTATACCAAGTGCATCTAACTTTAGCCTATCCAATTCGTTTTAAGATTCTCTAACCTACCATAACGATAGGTTCACGCTCCGACTCGTAGAATTTTGATATTATTCTTCCTGTTTGCTACCTCTCAATTATTCCTCACCCACAGATCCATGTGAAGGACTATCTTACCTCCGGAATATTTTATCCGGGAGGAAACCATCATAATCCCATCATTCATTCATACAGAGAGAGCCGCACGTTCTCTGGAGTTCGTTACGGATGTAGTTTCCCGTAGCTTTTAGCCCTATACCAGGATACACATACCTAAGCCACGTTAAGTATTATTACAAGTCCTAATCAGTCAATCATCCAAACGGCCACCCTTAATACTTCCGAAAGACTTCTACCCTCATTTCGACAAACCATTCGTTAGACCGATTTCTCGATAGGTACCCATCCGATATGGTTGCACCTACAATTCGCTTACCTTCTTCAATGGAACAATTAAGCCTCCCTATCGGATTTAGGTAAGATGGTTCAGAGGATCAACATATTTCATCCTAGAGACACTGCATAAGATGGCACTACGCTGATATTCTTGACCCTACAACTATGTTAGCAATTTTGTAGCGTCTAGTTTAGGAAATAATTTGAGGGTCCTCTGAAATTCTCTCTCCTGGAATTAACTGCAGTATTGAGAAACATCCTCATCCAGAAACAGCTTTGTCGCGCATTATTTACCTTTTAGACTCTAATCAGAAGAGAAGAGCCATTAAAAAGGGAAGAGAAAGAATATTTTTATAAAAGTGATAATCATACTCTACGAACAGTATTATGGTACCGCTACAGTAAGGAAACTAATCACTAGCACATGCAGAAATAAATATACGAATGAACTTACGGCAGCGCTACAGTGAAAAACCACAAAATGTTATGTGCCATGGACAAATAATTTGTCATACACCCACTTTCCCGTCACCATCCCCAGCTAAATGTATGTAATGTTGTTAAAGCAATGCATCAGCAAGTTCGCACCGGCCTTCACGCCCGTCATCATACTGGCAAGTTTGCGTAGGCATACAAATCTTGAAATCAAGTTTTAAAAGGGGAGATATTTGAAACAATTGTCATGTTTTTCCCATAGCATTAATTACCTCTGATTGAAGGGCACGTGATCCTGTACCCTTAAAGTAGGCAAGCGCTTGGTTGACGTTCTCTACAATAGTTCTCCAGGGCTTCGACATATCGTGACCAAGGATGGGGAAGGCGTTAAATGCCACTTACGGTTTTTGTTGACACAATGTGTAGCATCATTCACTAACATGTTGTTACAATGGTCACACTGTTTGCGAGCGCATCCCACACAATGGTTCCGGGAGTTACGAAACAAGATCAAAGTCACATGGACTGATTTCTGGTGAATGGCAGAAGTTATCTAGGATTTTCCATCCCCACCGCTTCAAAAAGTCCTTGACGGAAGCCGTTGTATGGGCTGTAGCATTGTCGTGGGGTTAGTTACGCGTTTTTCCAGCAGTGCTAGACGTTTTCACTCAAATGTAGGATGCAAATGACCACGAAGAAGTGTGCAGTATTACAAGACATCAACTGCGTGGGTCCAACAAACAGAATGAAACTCAAGAACACCTTCCCTGTTATATGCCAAACTTCGTGCGAAATGGATTCTGTTGTAACTTGCGTCGTCGTTCTGGCATACGAGGATGTACTTCAGCACATTGATGCTTCATTTCTCTTCCGTACTCTAGCCCCCCATATTTTGTCAATTGCAACAATGCGATTAAGCATGTCAGTCTCATTGCGCTGAAATTGCCAAGTCCCGTATCACTTCAGTTAACTGGTGTGGCACACTCTTTGAACATTTCCTATGCACTTACAACGGCTGTCTTAAATACAGAGCACTGTTGACGCAGACATACCTGTATGCTGTGTTGATAATACCTGCACACTACATCATGGGCCTTCTGTTAAGCGCTGTTCGAAAACAGCCAAGGATATTTATTTACGGAGGAGTGGGGACGTCAACTGCGAACCCGATTCTCAGTTGTTATGCGACAGCATTGGAAGCGCGCTATCCAAAGTGCAACAGAAAAATATGGCAACGCCCTATCATCGACAGTTCCTTGAAGCTCCGCATGTCACTGATCAGCATTTCTGTCAGGGAGAAATGTAATTTCAGTATAGCCGTTATTACACTTACATCCATCTTGGAGTAAGGCCAGACCACACGGATTGTGGCTAGTCCTGATATCTAGCCATCCGTGCCCACAGGCACGATCTCTTGGTAGCCTCCATTATCGTATGTCATTGGATTTCATACGTAATAGCGACCTTTCCCTGCTGTCACATATTCAGACGTTATAAAACCGTTGTCATGATTTAGGAAACGACCTGCGTGTGTGTTTCATATACATAGGGTATAATTGTTTGTACTTCGGTATAAATATAACTTCCAAATCCAAATAACAGGATGTCTGAAAGATCTGGAGTTGGTGAATGATTGTGTATATCTGGGCTCCATAATCAGCAACATGGGAAATTGTGATAAAGAAATAAAACGACGGATTGTCCTAGGTCGTGCCGCAATGGTTAAACTCACAAAGATCTGGCAGAAGCGGGCATTATCCAAAACAGTAAAAATAAGATTGGTGGAATCACTGGTGTTCTCCGTTTTCCTATACGGCTGTGAGACCTGGACTGTGAAGGCTAGTGACAAGAACCGAATAGATGCCTTTGAGATGTGGTGCTGGCGGAAATGCTCCGTATACCATGGACTGAAAGAAGAACAAATGCCTCCATTATAGAAGAAGTGAGCATCACAAAACGTTTATCGTCCCGTGTTAGTGAAAATTACCTCCAGTTCCTGGGACACATTTTGAAGTGAGAAGAAGACAATTTAGAAAACACCATTCTGCAAGGCAAAATGGAAGGCACCAGACCAGAAGGCAGAACAAGTAGATGGTTAGACCAAGCAAAGAAGAATAAAGAAGACCTGAAGACCGCTCAGCATGGAAAAATCTCGTTAAGGATGCAGTTACTGACGAAGCGAAGAAATGAGGTCACGACGCTCAGCAATGAGTAAACCGACTGATGATGATGATGATGATAATACCTTCTAAGTATATATTCAGATATATTTAATGTATTATAATAAATCTACTATACAAAAACATATACCGTGGTGTAGGGATAGTGTTCCTAACCCTCAACAAGAGGCCACAAACTTGATTCTCTCCGAGGTCAGGGATTTTTACCTGAACCTGAGGTCACTCAGTCTAAAAGTATGTGATTACTGATTACAATTGAGAAAATATCTGACGATAAGATATACTTTACCGAGCTCGATAGCTGCAGTCGCTTAAGTGCGGCCAGTATCCAGTAATCGGGAGATAGTGGGTTCGAACCCCGCTGTCGGTTTTCCGTGGTTTCCCATTTTCACACCAGGCAAATGCTGGGGCTGTACCTTAATTAAGGCCACGGCCGATTCCTTTCCATTCCTAGCCCATTCCTATCCCATCGTCGCCATAAGACATATCTGTGTCGGTGCGACGTAAAGCAAAATAGCAAAAGAAAAAGATATACTTTGGTCAGATTTTTCAAAATGCATATTTATTTGACCCGGTAAAATTCACTGACCTGGCTGAAATCAAACCCGTGGTCTCCGGGTGAGAGGCAAGTACCCTACTTCTAGACAGCGGGGCCAGATTGATGTAGTATAAGAATTCTATGTGCTTCATGATTCTTTTTGTTGTTGTTGTTGTTGTTGTACTTTTTACAATTTGCTTTACATCGCACCGTTACACTTAGGTCGTGTGTCAACGATTGGACAGGAAAATACTAGGAATGGAAAGTAAGCGTCCGTGGTCTCAATTAAGGCACGACCCCAGCATTTGCCTGATGTGAAATTGGAGAAACCACGGAAAACAATCTTCAGTGCAAACGACCGAGGGGCTCGAACTCACTATCTCCCGAATACAAGCTGATAGATACTTGACCGAAACCGCGCAACAACTTGTTCGGTTAATGAGCCACTAGAATACCAAGAATTTTCCCTTTCGGTTGATTTAGGCCTCTAGAATTTAAATACTCTTAAATGCCAATCGATTGCTCTGTTATGCATCACACAACTTTGAATATTTGAGGCGCATGATGAACCAACTACACTGTGTAGACGGTCTAATCTTCTATATAAATAAAATTGTTCGTGTCTGTTTGTCTGTTTGTCTGTTCCACCATCACGTCGAAACGGCTGGATAGATCTCAACCAAACTTCATATTTAGAGTATACTCATCCCGGGGAAGGTTTCGATATGCATATCATTTTAAAATCTTTGAATACACGGGGGGTTTATAGGAAAACCAGAATGGTTTTTCCACCATCACGTCGAAACGGCTGGATAGATCTCAACCAAACTTCATATTTAGAGTATACTCCTCCCGGGGAAGGTTTCGATATGCATATCATTAAAATCTTTGAATAGACGGGGGTTTATAGGAAAACCAGAATGGTTTTTCCACCATCACGTCGAAACGGCTGGATAGATCTCAACCAAATTTCATATTTAGAGTATACTCATCCCGGGGAAGGTTTCGATATGCATATCATTTTAAAATCTTTGAATACACGGGGGTTTATAGGAAAACCAGAATGGTTTTTCCACCATCACTTCGAAACGGCTGGATAGATCTCAACCAAACTTCATATTTAGAGTATACTCCTCCCGGGGAAGGTTTCGATATGCGTATCATTTTAAAATCTTTGAATACACGGGGGTTTATAGGAAAACCAGAATGGTTTTTCCACCATCACGTCGAAACGGCTGGTTAGATCTCAACCAAACTTCATATTTAGAGTATACTCCTCCCGGGGAAGGTTTCGATATGCATATCATTTTAAAATCTTTGAATACACGGGGGGTTTATAGGAAAACCACAATGGTTTTCCTCCATTTTCTCTTATACTATTGATTTTCTGTAAACTTCGTTTACCGTACGTGAAACGTCTCTTCATTATAAACAACTTTCGTTATGTTCATAATTTACCTTACTCTTTACATGACGGAGAAATTTACAATTTTCTGCTGGTACCATGCTCTGCATTGAGTGACCGACAGACCGACAACGAACCTACAGATTACCATGGCAACGTCTCTGACTGCATGCCAGCAGGGAAGTAACGTATTGCCATTTTCCTCATCATGCTTTTAAATTCGCGGTTGTTCCTTGGGTAGAAGGCAAGAGAGGCGTCAATCGGCCTATCTGCGGGATATTGGCGGAATATCGTTGGATGTTATAACCGCCTTCGAATAGATTAAGTAATAACACCATTAGTCATCTTCTTATTATTTGTTTACCTAGGAATCAATGGACCTAAATTTCTTCTCTGTTACCGCTTTATTATATCCATAACTCACACTAGCATAATTTATTGAGGGGCATTTGATTTTCCAATACATTAACTTGGCATTTACATATTTGTCGTTATCGGGCTGTCCTCAGTTATAATCCATTTTCTATTACTTTCAACTTTCTTAACTGTATTATTTTCTTCCTTAATTACGCCGTATGTACGCGAGTGCTACAAACTACTGGATGTATTTCCACCAATACTCATATTTAGAATACACCTGTCCTTGATAGGTTTTAGGGCAAATATTATTTCTAAATCCCTGAACTGACTGGGGGTTTATACGAAACCGAAACAGTGATTTTGCACTTCCACAAAATATACACAACCAACGTTAATTTTAATCTACCTGCCTTGGTAGAAATTAATTTCTAAACCTTTTTTCTCATGTGCATCATTTCGATACGAGGATTAATAAGGGAGATATCATTAACGGACCGTTTTTTTGTACAAGTCCCATCGGACTTAACTCACGAGCGGGTGCGTGTAAAGCGTATTCCTTACAACTTGAAAACTACTGAAGACATTCGAACCAAAATTCATATTTAGCATCCACCTGTCCAAAGGTAGGTTTTAAACGTAAATAACATTTCATGTTCCGGAATGGACTGGCGGTTTATAGGGAACCGAAATGGTGATTTTTACTCTTCCACAATATATACAGAACAAGACCAACCTGACTGGAAATCGACCAAACGTGATGGAATTCCACCTCTAAACCTTTTTTTCATGTGCATTTTTTCGTCAGGAGGATTAATAAGGGAGATATCATGAATGGTCAGTTTTGCAGGTTAAGTCCAGCGGACATAACCAAAAAGGTGTTTTACATGGAGCGGATTCTTTATCTATATAAATCAAATCGTAACGACTGTGTGCCTCTACACTGACTATTTGGGCGAAATTTTCGTACAGCTTTCCGTTTAAAGGGTAATAATGACCATCTGCATAATTTTTGGTTTAGTTTCCTGAAAGTCCTAATTTTTACCCGCCTCGCCCAAAATCCATATTGCGGCATAATCTGCCAGAAGAAAAAGAAGATAATTGAAATTTGACAAAATTATACGTTTTAGCCTGTAACGAACGGAAAACATCCAAGATCATTAAATATTTCACTTTTTATCCCCGAAGAATATCGAAATATGCAAGCAATTTTAATGATGGTGCAGACCTTCGGAAATCCTATCACATAACAGATTGCACAATCTCCGTTCAACTTGGAATGATCTACAACCTTGGTCTTATGACTTTTGCCGTATCTGTATCAATTTTACGTTTGATTTTTCTCTATTAATGGATGTTAAGTCAATTTGGAATTTTCACATGCATAATTCATACCTTCGATTACTTATATGAAATACAGAATCATCAAACTCTTCACGAAAATTGGCCCACCCAGTAGCCATATATGAGCCAAATGCTATGTAGCTGTCACATAATTATCTGAAAAGTAATGTAATGTGAGATAATCTTACAAGAACGTTACCCTGTTCCTCGTTTCTAACTCAATCTGACCCAAGAATAGATGACATATCATAGGACCAGCCATTTAGGCCACTAAATCCGGCGTGTCTTATGGTATAATCCTTTGTCGATATGACGTACGTTTAGTAGCAGTTAATCTGTAAATGAAGGTCTTCAATATTGTAAACACTCATATACTTTCGTATGTCGATCTATATATATTCACTGATGTCGATTTGTAGCGATCGAGAAAGGGTTGGTCTGCTATTGTAATCAGTACTCCCCACACCGACTTTGACTGGCAGTATGAAAGGGTTCCTTCTCCAACTCCTGTGTAACTGTCTTTAGTAAGGAAGGTCTACAATTGTAATGAATAGTTCACTTCTCGATTTGACTTGCAGAAGGCAAGTGAGCATGCACTTTTGTTTAAAACTCCCCTACCCGATTGTGTTTGGCAGTAGGCAAGGGTGCCCGCCATTATAAAGAAATGTCCTCATCTAAAATGTGACTGGCATTAGGCATAGTGGCCTGCTATTTTGATGGAAACTCACTAACTTGGTGTGACTGGCAGTAAGCTGGCTGGATGTAGGAAAATGGGCCTGACATTATAATGATAACTGCACAACTCAATTTCGAGTGATAGTAGGGTAATTGGCTGCCATTATAATAAAAACTGTAATCTGTCTGGAAGTAGGAAAGGGGGGCTGCCATTTTAACGAAAACTCCCCAAATCGATTCTGTCCGCGTAGTAGGCAATGGGTCCTGCAATTATAATGTAAACTTCCCAACTCGATTGTGAATGGCAGTAGGCAAGTGAGCCTGCCGTTATATCACAAACCCGTAACAAACACTTTACATTGGAAACAACGTACGGGGACCTCCCCATGCTCTTTCTCGGATAACGCTAAGAGACATGCAATTTTAAAACAATCTTATTTACTGCATGCACACTATTTACTTCGATATTCGAATACAATATAGAATACCGTAGCGAAGCACGGGTACATTCGCTAGTAACTGATAACAATGTGAGTCTTCGAGAACGTATAATACCTGCATAAACATATGGTCTTCATAATCCCCAATACTTTTACCTGGGTCAACCAGTGGTTAGAACAAAATGAGGTTATCGCAAGTTCGCGGATGGATTCTATTCCGACCAAGGTTTTCAATACAAATCTTGCTACTCTGTGTCATCATTTTGGCAAGTTAATAATGCTCAGTCTCGAATATTTTAGGCTTGCTCTATTAATTTTTTTCATTCTTTTTCCTGTTTGAACTTATATTGAGGCATTTTAAAAATGTCTATCTGTTAGGTCATCAGCCCAGAGGCTGGTTGGATCCTCAAATAGCACCACCAAAGGCTATGCAGTTATAGGGAAACTGCAAAAACCAATGGCAGAGCCCAAATGAGGCGTACTAGGCCAGATGAGGAGTGAGGTAGTTTGCCATTGCTTTCCTCACTGGACCAGAAGGTGCTACTGCAGCACGACTGATCCTTTGAGCAACACCTTTCATAACACTCAGACACTAGTTGTGCGCCAAATGTCATTAAATATTCATAATTAATTCACAATTTTTCTCATGCCAAATCAAGTTTTCTGAAATATTATTACAGTTATCGTTAGAACTCGCGTAGATGAAACTAATAACATTTAGAGGTAGGTCATCAAGTCGCGGTCCCGACTGACTAGTGTATGATTTTTTGAAAAACGGAAAAAACATTCTAGAGGGGCCCAGTGCTAGGACGAAACGATAGGCGTATTCTATATCAAAGAATAAATGCACAGATTGTTTATTATAAAGGTAATAAAAAGATTCATAGTGACTGACAGCTCATGTGTTTTTGTAATCATAGCAGTCCTTGCATATGAATTGTGAATCCCAGAATATAAATGTAGCTCACTTATTTTCCCCTAAGGTACGGAATGCACCACATGATATGAAAAACACCGTACTCAAAGGAAAGAAAATTGAATTGCAGATATAAATTGGTGGCCACATAGAAATGAATTATTTCTGAAGCGTATCAACTGTCCTTTAAACGCCACGTTTTCATTGCCAAGAGGCATAATTCTATTTTAGTTTCAATACTCGTATTGTGATTGACGTATAGACTTCATTCGAATGAAGAGCGTGTCATATTCTCGACCGACAGGCCTTACTGTCCCACCAGACAAATGTGATCAAAGCTCAGTAAACAAAGCGGGTGTCAGCTATGTAAAACGCTGCAGTGTCGTCAGATCACAGACTGTCATTTCTACATCACTGTTCACACTTAATTGACTTTGCAGAATGGAATGGAACAAGGATATATATGAAACTGTTAAATTTATTCCAATGCTAATATTTCAAAGATATGAAGAGGAAGTTTCTAATTGAGTGTGATTAATAATATTGAGAAAATAAGTAATTCATTATGTTACTTTCATTATAACGGAAACTTTAATAGTAATGAATTTAAGAGAAAGAAAAAAGTAAATAACTAATTTACAGGAATTTTGTCCCGCTGGAGAAGACTTACCGGCACGAAACTGGCGTATTGGAGCAGCTTCAAATACCATCGGACTGAGTCGGAATCGAGGTAGCCAGTATTATACAGTCTGAACCACTCATTCCGGTGTAACATGAAGCAGAAGAAGAATAGAAGAAGGATTCAATAATAATAATTAAACATCTGCAACAAGAAATGCATCTCACGGAATGCCAAAATATGTCAGTACAACACTGTAGTAAAAACAGAACGTACATGTCTCTCAATGAATTACAAATTGGAGAAGCTGGAGATCCTAGAAATATGAATAATACGGACAATCTTGAGCCCAATCCAGACTGAATCCGGCTGGAAACTTTGGAACAACAATTAAGTCTACAAAAATGTGATGAAAAGTTCAGAGACCGTGAAAAAAGAGAAGGTTATCATTTCTCGGATATTTGTATAGAACGGACAAAGCCAGACTAAACACAAAGTTATTCGACTACCTGTGGAACAAGAACATAACGACGGCATGGATTGAGGAAGTTCATAAAGTTCTAAAGAAGTCCAACATCCAGGAAGTTCAGATATTAAACAGGAAAACATTTCGGACCATGATTCAAAATTTGGAAGGGTTTCAACTGGAAAGAACTGAAAAGTCGGGAAGAGCCTGGACGGATGAACAGAAAAACAAAACAAAAAACAGCATAGCGCCCATATGAAGGAGTATATATATAATATATATAAAATGGTTTCACGTCTCACTAACCAGTGTTATGGTTTCCGCAGACACTGAGGGGACGAAGATTTTCCCCGCAGGAGTTATTTTAAGGGGTGGTGTATCCACCGACAAGAGGCGGACGTATTCGAACAACTTCAAATACCACACGACTGAGCCGGGATCGAGTCCACCTTCTTGGTGTCAAAAAGCCCCGTGTGAGTCATTCAGCTTTGTCCCGTTCTTAGAGTGTGACCTAATACCAGAATGTAATATACACAGTCGCGAAGATCCTTAGTGATGTAATAGCATCCTGTTGACAGACAGAACGACGCCAGCGCTCACAGCGGCCAGCAAGCTCTAACTGTCAGGAGCAATATTCTCTACCCAACAGCTGATTACACCTTCTCACGAAAAATTATAAACTGTAACCACCTCAAGAACTATATTAATCGTGAATTTTAAGAAAACAGATGATACACAAGACTACGTATTGCTACAGCGTGGTAATAATACTGGAGGAATAAAATAATATTTATTTTCGAAGGAATAAGTGACCAACACTGTAGTTGAAGTTTTAGCCATTTTTGAAATCCTATTATTGAACTTAATTTGGTAATTTCACATAAATCATAAAACTACTAATGAACTAAAACACAATTCAAATAATATTCAAAGATATGCGTAACCTAAATGACTGAATTTTAAGTATGCTACTTTGAGTTTTTGTTCTATAGCACTGAAAACATCATTGCAAAATTTCGCAATGTAATCTAATCTTAGTTTCACAAATAATTTCAACACTTGGTACGTACCTCCACAGCATGAATGTGGAAAATCAGGTATTTACATTAGGGATTTACTGTAACAGTACACCACATCCAAACTCGTGAGCATTCTCCTAACACATACAGGAAATTCCTAACAACAGCCTCTGTTCTCCCAATTCTCCTCGAATTCCTACAAGATAATTTCTGCTCCTCTGAAAATCGAGCAAATAGCCGCGAAGACACGTAGCTATCAGTTTACATTCCGTAGATAGTGGGTTCAAACCCTCCACTGTCAGCAGTCCGGGTTTCCCACTGTCACACTAGGCTGTACCTTAATTAAGGACACGGTCGCTTTCTTTTCACTCGAAGCCCTTTTCTATCCCACCGTTGCTAAAAGGCCTATCCGTGTCCGTGCGACATATAACTGTGTGTTGTGCTCCTTTGACACGGGTTGATCATCCCGTATCAATAACTTTCGTTTCGAAGAAATCTGCGGAGGTTTATTTGGAATGAAATTGCATTCTATACCCATTTCTTCTTCTCTGCTGACATAACCTGGCTGTCTTCAAAATGATTCGAACATAACGTTGTGTTTTTGTACAAATAGTTCACATTTTTCTTCAATAGATCAGCCCTCCTGCAATTTATAAGCAATTTGTTTTCTTTCTTCTTAACCCGTTTACTTTCCCGGGTTGGATTTCCCTCGGAATCAGCGAGGGATCCCACCTCTACTACTTCAAGGTCAGTGTCCTTGAACGTGAGACTTTGGGTCTGGGGATACAACTGGACAGGAAGACCAGTACATCGCCCAGGCTATGCCGAAAAGGGGCCTTGTGAGGATGGCAAGATTGGAAGGGATAGACAAGAGAGAGGGAAGGAAGCGGTCGTGGCCTGAAGTTAGGTACCATCACTGCATTTGCCTGGAGAAGTGGGCAACCATGAAAAACCCCTTCGAGGATAGCTGAGGTGGGAATCGAACTCCCTTCTACTCAGTTGGCCACCCGAGGCTAGTTATTTTAATCAAAACCCAATCATCTATAATGGAATTAGCACACGCTTACCTCGCAAAATGTACAGCAACTTACACATCTCAGTAGACCGGTAGCTTGCTGGCCACGTGGAGCGCTGCAGTGGCATGGATGAAAAAATATGAGCCTAGCCTCGCGACTGTGTGTAATAGACTGTGCTAATACGGAGAAACGAAATAGGATAAGGGACTGTTTAATTCTTCAGACATCGTAGTAATCTTTCCCGTGAAATGTGACTTGTATCTGGTGTCACCCAGGTCTCTGAACTGGTGTATTATAATTCATTGTAATTGTAATGAAGAGTTAGATGAAGGAAGGAAATGTTTGAGGCATTGAGAAGTACCAACCAAACACCTAGGTATACTTGGAATTTAACATTTTTTAGATGGATGGCAATAGATTCGAACCCTCGTGTATCCTACTTTCTGAAATGGATCGGACATTGTTTGAGGAGGGACTGTTTACTGAAAGAAGGAGTAGAAGGAATGGTGAAAGGCAAACGAGGAAGAGGAAGGAAAAAATATCAAATGTTGGACAATATCCAAGGAAATAAATATTCGGACATGAAAAACTTGGCGCAGGACAGGCAACAGTGGAAGAGGTTCATCCCATGAGAAGACCTGCCATAAGGCAGAATACCTAGATAGATAGATCTGACTTGGCACTACCTTGATGCGCTATACTGCCGGTGTCTACTTTTGATTTTTAAGTTCGAGTGCAACATACCTATCTTCGAGTTTTTATTCTTTCCCCTAAGTATCTTTCAGGAAATTAACTACAGAAAACAAATTATGTGCAGTAGTAAATTCCAAATTAGTGTTACGACAGGGGGATTTGGAGGAGAAAAGATAATGGGTGGAGAACAAAGACGATCCTCTTGAGAGAAACAGAGGCCAGGCAGCGTCAAAAGTAATCTCCCGTCCCAGCGCTGTAATTGAAACTGAAAGGTATGAGCTGGCTAGATCGAGTAAGGTTCTGTGTTGAATTGCGGTAGCATTAAGGATGGAGCTACTACGATTTAGTAACAATGTCCACGACGTAATCTAGGAGGAGATGAACTGACTTATAGACAGGTGACATCTCATTTGCCAGGGCTTCGTCTAATATTATTGTACTTACAATTCTTTGACCTATAGAGCATTAATGCTGACATTATTCTATAAACTTCAGGCCCGTATAAGTAGCCCTAATTAGCTCAAATGTAATTAGTTAGATATTAAAATACAATTTGCGGCAAACAAACATATTACAAACATTCTCTGGAGATAAAGATGCGTCATTTTAACATACAATGTGACGACAGAAACACGTATCTAAATGCGCCGGTACAGGATGCGTTCAAACTATATGTTCTCATGCCTCACGCATTGTTCATAACGTTCCTGTAGTTTGTCAAATATGTTGATTACTGTATCCTCTTTTGAAATTCGGGAACGTTCTTAGTTGGATCATCCGCTTGGAAAACGCTGTAAGCGTGCCCCCAAATTACGGAAGAAGATACAGTAATAATAATAATAATAATAGTAATAGCAACCTCCGTGGCTCAGACGGCAGCGCGTCGGCCTCTCAGCGCTGGATACCGTGGTTCAAATCCCGGTCACTCCATGTGAGATTTGTGCTGGACAAAGCGGAGGCGGGACAGGTTTTTCTCCGGGTACTCCGGTTTTCCCTGTCGTTTTTCATTCCAGCAACACTCTCCATTTTCATTTCATAGCATCTATCATTCATTAATAAATCACTTTGGGAGTGGTGACCCCATCGTACTAACAGCCCATATCTGCTTCATTCATTACATCCCTGACCCGGTCAATGACTGGAAAACAGGTTGTAGGTTTTCATTTTCAATAATAATAATAATAATAATAATAATAATAATAATAAAGCGTTACCCGCATGGGCTTATCCTGCACAACCAATTGTATAGTATTACGGAGAAAAGGACAAATAAATAAATAATTTTCAGTGAGGGATATTGGGGGCAAACTTTGGAACCGTCACTGTGCCCGGTCTGGGGTACACGGCTCTGAGAAGCAAGTGGTAGAACCCTAATTCATGTGACCACAGGAAATGGACACGGACTGCAATCGGACGTGAGACTTTACCACCAACCATGGCAAATCCAGCTGCTGAATATGTTGCTGAGGACCAGTGTTGCCAACTTAGCGGATTTTCCGCTAAATTTGGCGGAATTAAAAGACTGTCGGCGGAGAAATATATCATTTAGTGGACAGCGGACTTTTTGGCGGAATTCTAGATTTATTATAGCGGAATTTAGTGTTTTATCCATTTTACATTAATTTTCTTAATTAGTACTCCAGTCTGTCTCACAGCTATTGCGTATTTCTTGTCAGGAGCTAGCGGTAACATGAGGAAAACATGTTATTTGGATTTGATGTTATGAGAACATGGTATGATAAATTCGTAATGCGCGGGGAAAGGTTACTTATCTCTTAGTTGGCGAATGACGACAGATAATGAAACTGTGAGAGAGTAGCATTTATATTTATGCTATGAAGGAAGACCGTTTAATGAAATGACCTGTTCTGTGTGTGGCCCTTGAGGTAGGGGATTTACCTAGTTTGCACCCGGCAGCAAAACGCCTACAAGTTTTAGTTCGCCGGCTCGCAGACAGGGGGGTTAATCGTAATGAAACCCACAGATCAGATTATTATTATTATTATTATTATTGCTCATTATTTGAGATCGGATTTCTTGGCGGAATTTTAGCGGATTTTTAGTAGTATTTAGCGGATCTTGAAAATATAAGTTGGCAACACTGCGACATCCGTCAGCTCACTCGAACAGGCCGCAGTAGGATACGGCTGGAATCTACAATAGAAAATAAGAGATATGTGTTAAAATCGTGCAGATTCAGTGATTTTAAAAATAATATTTAGTATAATATTTTCTTGGAGTATAATGATATAATAATGAATAATTATTTATAAAGGTTGAATACAATATTGTTTAGCGACATAGGGGTCTTCTACGACTAGCTCCCCCGTGTAAGAAAGGCAATCATTCTGTATCAACTTACAGTTAACTGAAATTGAGTGGAAGGATCACACGTCGAGCTGATAGCATAGCGATCGTCTGAGCTAAATGAGCAGCTGTGGTGATCGCCCCAGCTGTGATATTTCAGGACAAAGACCACCAACCAGAAGACGTCTGTGATGAGAAAAATGCTATCTACGACCCATCCTGTGAGGATCTTAAAGAAAGATATAAAACGCAAAAAAATGAAAGATGCCATAGGGACTATACTTAAAGAAACTGCGGATTTCTTGAGGAAGATTATCTGAATCCATCTTCCAGGCTATAGTGCTAAAACACTTGTTATCAATTATCATTCATTTCCTGTATTCCTCGACATGAATATCAAAATGCTTAACTTTTTAATAAAGTAAAGGACAGAAAATCCAACAGATAACCATACCGTTTGTATTTTTCTTGCTAGAACAATAGCAATAAGATACAACAAAAATATAAAGTTATTGTCATAAATATTGTTCTGTGTGAATTGATTAGAGGCCGATCGATTAAATTCGCTAATATGAGCGGCTATCAATTGGATATTCTTTCTTGAAAAGATCAATAGTGTTTGACTAGGCTTGGATATTAAACCCGCCTAATGGAACCAAACACTGGACAAACTCGAGAAAACCTAGCAAATAATAATAAATGAACATTTCGTTGGCCTTAGCATTTACAATATATATTCCCTGTGTTGTATTCACGCATTTTAATTCTCATTTATTGTGAATTTATGAAAGATGTATGATGTCTAACAGTGTACGGTTTGATTAAAAGTACGTCTGTTGACTATTAAACCTAGTATATTTCACTTCTTATCATCTTGGAGAACTAATGTTCCAGCGAAAGACTGGACTTGTAACATATGAGCTCCAAGCGAGCCTTGTTATTTATTCGGTAATATTCTCTTGCTTCATCTTCTCTGACCAGAATGAGATATTTGGGTGCATGGATTGACCTCGCTTTATGGCTTCCCCTGCACTCTGTTGACCTCGTTCTACCGTTCCTTTTATACAAAAATTCAACTCCCACTCCATTGCTACTTTTTCTTTACACTTCTTCTGCTCATGGACCTATGTGACGCTGTGCCTGATTAAATCACATACATCTTACTAGTAGATTGGAAAGGGTTTCACGGGAGGGGAAGGGGGTGAAGACGAGGTACGGAATCTTTTGGTGCTGGCAGGAGCAGGGACATTATACGCTCTCACAGTTAACGACTTATGAAGTCCTTGCCAAATCCACTTGAGTCTTTCGCCTTCTAGGGCAGGTAGGGACAAGGATCCACAACCCCTCAAGCCTTCCTCTACACATACATCCCTCCACCCCTCAACTCCTTAGTCGCCAGCTAAAGAAAAAGAACATTTGTCAGTTAAAGAGAAACCTATTCTCACCTTCCATTTCCTCTTTTCACCACTCTTTTCTTTCTTCGTCTTCTTCGTGGCATTCCCTTCTTTTATTCTACAAAAAGGGAAGTGACATTTTCAATTTTAAAGGTAACGTGACCCGAATGTATCATACGTACAAGTTATGTCATCAGAAATTTTATGTAATTTGGTGTATACGGTAATTAAGTGAATAAAACACTCCCTATAACAAAAAATCTCAATATTTTGTATCTGGATTAATATATGTGACTCAGATGGGTGCCATGTGTGATGTATCCTCATTAATTTCTGAAGACCAAAGAAATCACAATAAGTTTATCTAACTATACAAATATGAATGTTGGCTAGCCAAATGTAATGTTGGCATAACTCCAAAATATATGATGCACTACTTACCCTTATTAATATTTGAAGAAACCTTAAATTAAAATTAATTCAAGCACTACTATTCCCAATTCTAGACTACTGTGATACGGTACTAGTCAATCTAAATGCTGAACAAGCTTTGAGACTTCAGACTCATGCATACGATATGCCTTCCAACTGCGACATGACGATCATGTCACACCTATTTCAAAACATTGGGATGGCTACGCATAAATGAACGAAGGAATTATCACCTAATGACAATTGTTTACCAAGTGTTGTCGACGAACACTCCTACTTACCTCTCTTCTCATTTTCGTTTCCTTTCCTCATTCCGTGAAATTAGTACCCGTTCTGGTTCCCTACTTGAAATTCCACTAAGTCGAACGAATTCCTACAATCATTCGTTTTTAGTTACTCCATCGAGACTCTGGAATACACTCCCAATAGACATTCGGCACCTTACTTCCTCTCATAAATTCAAATCTGCCTGCCGAAAGTTTTTCCTGGGAACATAAAACTGAGTTGTGTGAATCCTTGTGTGTTTGTTATGTGAATGAGTTTTCTTCATTTTTATTATTATTATTATTATTATTATTATTATTATTATTATTATTATTGTCACACTAATTGCCGTACTGATACGTAGGCCTAACTTAGTCTTAGAATTATCTGTCCGTAGTATTATGTCCTTTTAGAATTTCTATGTGTTACTTTTATGTTTACATTTTTAATTTTTTTTATAGTGGTTAAGTGTAAGAGAGGGCCGTGAGCCATAACTTCGCCACAAATGTAAGTCAGGAATAAATAAATAAATAAATAAATAAATAAATAAATAAATAAATAAATAAATAAATAATTAAGAACAAACAATGACATGATCTGGACATTCACTCTTAAATTATAACTAATTCCTGTTTCTGGAAAATATTTACGAAAGCTTGAATTCTTCGAGCGTTTCAAGTGTTGGAGGGAAAACATTTGTTACATGAATAATCAGCTACAATAATACGATCAGAGAAGCTGATTAATAGTTGGACACTGCAGTATTAAAATCACTGCTAATAGTTTTAAACGAGAATAAGAATGAGAAAAGATCGCTTGATTTAACTATTGGCCCACCGAGCTCGATAGCTGCAGTCGCTTAAGTGCGGCCAGTATCCAGTATTCGGGAGATAGTAGGTTCGAACCCCACTGTCGGCAGCCCTGAAGATGGATTTCCGTGGTTTCCCATTTTCACACCAGGCAAATGCTGGGGCTGTACCTTAATTAAGGCCACGGCCGCTTCCTTCCCACTCCTAGCCCTTTCCTGTCCCATAGTCGCCATAAGACCTATCTGTGTCGGTGCGACGTAAAGCCAATAGAAAAAAAATAACTATTGGCTCTTTCAGAAATAAATGCTGAAAAACATTGTGTACCATAAAAACAGATCTGCCAAGGTATCTCCCGCACCGGGAAATCCACAAGTTAGGAGAAGAGGTGATCGGATTAAATATGAAAGTGACGGCCAGTTGAATTGACACAGTTGGTCCTACCAGTGACTTACTCATTTCAAGGTCAAATAGGCTTTAGTAACTTGATATAACCCCTGAGCTCTCTCCTTTTCCTGGGGCTAGTGGGGAGATACAGTACCGAACAGTTCGTACTTATGGGCAGGATACATTTCAATAGAAATGGAAGGGGCATCTGGTATAGCTGTAGGATTGGAAAAAATGGGACAAGAAATAGGAAGAAGGTCCTTTTCGAGCAACGAGTACAGACGGATACATGTAGTAGATATGGTCCTTCAACGAAACTGTCGCTATGAGTTACAACCCTGGGCTGTATACAACGTCAACCAGTACAGAACACAACACAGTAAGGAGAATCACACTTAATTTATTCCTAGGAAAGGGATTCGGCCAAATCATAATTTATGAGGACCCTCCAAATCCTAAATTATAAAAAGAAAAGTCACCTCCGTACAGGCCATGAAGGCCCTTGCAGGAGTGGAAGGTAAAGGCTTCCACCATTGTTAACCTCGGCACGTGATGGGGTAGAGTAGTTAGCTCTACGCCCGGCCGCTTTTGCCCCCAGGAATTAACCTGGTACTAATTTTTGGTGTAGGCTGAGTGAACCTCAGGGCCATATGCACCTACTGAAGTAATCTTAAATTATATTTAAGCCTCTTAACATTATACCGGGTGTATCAGAAATACTTGAACAAACGGTAGGGGTGAGTTCCTAACACCAAAACAAGGGAAAACTTTCCTATAAACAAATGCTTCGTTCAGGGTGTATTATTGAAAGTATGCCTTATAATGACATATTATCTATTGGATATTGGCAGTTCCTAGGAAATGATCAACTAACAGCAACCGAAAGAAAATGTTAAAAATAATTTATATTTGTGCTTAACATATTTGTACACGAAGACCCAAAAACATGTTCACGCAAGGATAGCTAAACTTAGGAAAGTAATAATTTATTTATAACTGAGTTTTCTGTTGTATTCATAATCATATCATTACCTGTCTACGTTCATAAACGTGTAATTACCGTTTTTGGCAGCTAAAATTGGTACATAGAAACCGATGATCTTAGATGTTCGGCCCCTTTAAACAACAAGAATCATCATCATCATCATCAAAATTGGTACAACGAGCATTGATTAAACTGAACTTTCGGTTGTATTTTATTTTGTACAATTATCAGTGTCCGCCTCTGTGGTGTAGTGGTTAGCGTGATTAGCTGCCACCCCCGGAGGCCCGGGTTCGATTCCCGGCTCTGCCACGAAATTTGAAAAGTGGTACGAGGGCTGGAACGGGGTCCACTCAGCCTCGGGAGGTCAACTGAGTAGAGGTGGGTTCGATTCCCGCCTCAGCCATCCTGGAAGTGGTTTTCCGTGGTTTCCCACTTCTCCTCCAGGCGAATGCCGGGATGGTACCTAACTTAAGGCCACGGCCGCTTCCTTCCCTCTTCCTTGCCTATCCCTTCCAATCTTCCCATCCCTCCACAAGGCCCCTGTTCAGCATAGCAGGTGAAGCCGCCTGGGCGAGGTACTGGTCATACTCCTCAGTTGTATCCCCCGACCAAGAGTCTGAAGCTCCAGGACACTGCCCTTGAGGCGGTAGAGGTGGGATCCCTCGCTAAGTCCGAGGGAAAAACCGAACCTGGAGGGTAAACAGATGATGATGATGATGATGACAATTATCAGTATGGCACTTCGCAAACGATCCTTCCAAGTGAAATCGTCAGTGCAGTGAGCTCGCAGTTCCTGTGAGGAATGAGTGAAATCTCGGCCGAAACTGTTATCGTCACACTGTTGAGTTGTCAGATCATCTTACCGGGCGAGTTGGCTGTGCGGTTAGGGGTGATTTTCCGTAGTTTCCCCATTTTTACACTAGGAAAATGCTGGGATTGTACCTTAATCGACGCCACGGCCGCTTCCTTCCCATTCATACGCCTTTCCAATCCAATTGTCGCCCTGAAACCTATCTATGCCGGTGCGACGTAAAGCAAATTGTGTCAGATCATCTTTGCTCCACAGGTATGTCGTATTCAAAATACGAGTGCACTTAGAAGAAACGGTTTTAATGCTTGTTCATCGCAGTTAGTTGATGACAACGGAGTGAGCAGCGGACATGTGGGTGGATCGAGTTCAATCACCACATATGTCTTGCATTACCGACAGGACAAGATGAATTTCAGAGAAGAATTTATGGGTGCTACGAATTCAAAAACAATACGACGAATTCGGAATGGAATGTTGAGCGTTTAGGGAATAGCGACGTTAGGGCAAGAGGAACCACTGTATCACCAGGGGCTGACCGACTGACTCATTGAGCATTCAGAGATTTAGCTGGTTACTATACATCATGACAAGGCAGGATTACAGAATACTGGCCGTATACAAGCAGGAGTTCATGGCATGGTTGAGTGCAACCACATTTTGAACACGCAAATAACAGACACGAAAGTAACAAGAAAGATTGCTGGAACGAATAGGTTTTAACTGGTGGGAGGCCACTCGCAGCGGGGATATAAAGGCTAAGCTGTGCGTATGAACCGTCTTCGGCGGTGTGGTCATATGGGAGGAATGAAAAAGTAGAGGTTACCTAGCAGATAATGAAAATGGGTCTAGGAGGCAAAGGAATATCGAGGTACCGATAGTTAGATTAACCATTTTACAAGTTGCTTTAAGTCGCACTGGCACAGATAGGTTTTATGGCGACGAAAAGACAGGAAAGGGCTAGGAGTGGGAGGGAAGCGGCAATGGCATTAATTACGGTACAGCCGCAGCATTTGTCTGGTGTGAAAATAGGAAACCACGGAAAACCATCTTCATGGCTGCCGAGAGGGTGGTTCGAATCCACTATCTCCCGAATACTGGTACTGGCCTCAATTAAGCGACTGCAGCTATCAAACTCGCTTTCACTGACTTAAAGATGAATAGCATGGAAGTAAACATGGCTACATAACTAGCTGCAAATAGAGGATTGTGCAGACGTTCAGTTAACTCAGCGAGGCTTGCGGACTGAACGCTGAGTGGTATAACACATTACAATGAAAAGTGATAAGCCTATATGGTACACTTATTGTTCACTATACACATATTGGTCGAAGCAGTTGAGAAGGCCATATCAAAGCAAAGCCATTAAAGGCCCCGCAAGATAGGAATGTAATTGCTCCCACTTCGGTTCTGACTGGGATAGCATGGTCAGTTTAATGGTCAGTCACGGACACCTTTGCCCCCAAAACCGAACGAGTTGCAGCGTGGTTTGCACCACGTACCTGTCAACTTGCATTCGGGAAATAGAGGGTTGTCATCCCACTGTCGACATCCATAAAGGCTATTTTCCACGATTTCCCAAATTCGCATCGCCAAATGTTGGGACTGTACGTTAATGAAAGCCACAACGGTCGTTTCCCTATCCTATGCAATTGTCACCATAAGACAAAGTATTGTGTGTCGGTGCGACGTAAAGCAATTTAAAAAAGTCCCCGGAATTAACCTGGCACTCATTTTTAGTGTAGACTGAGTAAACATCAGGGCCATGCGTGTTTTTAGATGTGGAAATCTATTTCCTTAGTTTTTCGAAATCCTGGCCGAGAAGAGAACCAACGTCATCCCGAATGAGCCGAGTGTGCCTTTACCACCTCGGCTAGGCAACACACAGTTCAGTAGGTCAAGGGTCATGAGTTTAGTAAAATAATTAGAAAGTCGGGTTACATATTCCAATATACAGTATGTGGCTCTGTTATTCGTACATGCTTCAATTTCTTACCAAGTTTCGTATATTCACAATCATGAATGAAAAACTGAAATAAAACTTACATTACGGATAAAAACATGATTTGTCAATGATAATTCGTTAGTCAATACCATACTTATCTACATACAGGCAGGAAGATTTTATATGAATGTGCCGGCATCGACAAACGAGTGTACCAGTTGTATTCGTACACATGGACAGGATGATGCGCGCCATATATTTGCGGTGCGCGGAAAAGTCTCAGTGACGGCATACAACTTGTGTGTTAGTCTCCTTTTTAGTGTATCTGTGGTGGACATGGGTAGGAGTGCAGAGTTAAGTACGGAGCTTAAGAACACTATACATCAACTGCAACTTCAAGGATTTTCATTACGAAAAATTGGACAGCTGGTCAATAGAACACATTCTACGGTGCAATATGTGGTTGATAAATTTAAATAGAAAGGCACTATTAAGAACACTCCCAGGAAACCCAGGAAAAAGCGTTTAACTGAAAGGAAAGAACATTGTTCGGCTCCTAAAGTCAGATTCCAAATTAAGTGCACCAGTATTGATGCAACTCACGGAGGAGCGACCTGGAAAGAAGACCAACAACTCCACCATCTATCGGATCATGTATCGTCATGGGTACTATGGAAAAATCCCTCGGAAAAAGCCATACACAAGTAAAAAAACAGACCGCTTATGCTGACATTCGCTAAGGAGCATATAAATAAGGAGAACGAATTCTGGATGGACGTTATCTGGTCTGATGAGACAAAAATAAACCTTTTCGGGTCAGATGGCATCAGCAGAATATGGAGAAAAATTTGTACGGACAATGATTTGGCAAATACACTCTCAACTGTAATATACGGTGGTGGGTCTGTAATGCTTTGGGGCTGTATGTTAGCTAGAGGTGTGGGTAATATATATTTCATTGACGGAATAATAAACAAGGAGGGCTATAATGAAATTCTTAGGGCAAACGTGGAGCAGGGTGCCGAAGAAATGGGGATGTCACCTGTTTATACTGTATGTTCCAGCATGATAATGACCCAAACCACTTAGCTGATATTAATAAGACATGGTTGATCTAGAACATTCCTAAGCGGCTTAGAACACCTCCCCAGTCTCCGGATTTAAATCCCATCGAAGATCTTTGGGCTAATATTCATAGGCAACGTGCGCGTACGAAGAAGAAACTTAAAAGTGTGAGTTGCAGGGCTGAGTGGCTCAGACGGTTGAGACGCTGGCCTTCTGACCCCAACTTGGCAGGTTCGATACTGGCTCAGTCCGGTGGTATTTGAAGGTGCTCAAATACGTCAACCTCGTGTCGGTAGATTTACTGGCACGTAAAAGAACTCCTGCGGGGCTAAATTCCGGCACCTCGGCGTCTCCGAAAACCGAACCGTAAAAGAGTAGTTAGTGGGACGTAAAGCAAATAACATTATTATTAAAAGTGTGAGTCTTCAGGAATGGCAGAAAATCAGCTCTGACGTGTACAATAAATTCGTGTATTCTTTACGGTGACGATGTCAGGCAGTTATAAAGGCTAGGGGACATTCCACATTCCACTTGATACTAACATGTTCCAGAAACCCTTTACCTTTTGTTTATTTCAAGTGTTTAATTTGCTTGTACGAATAGGAAAGATGTAAGATTCTGGGCCCGCTTTTCCTTATGAGAAGCTGTATGTTTTGTTAACATGGTTGCGAACAGATATAGTAGGTGTATGCTTTCTGAAGACTTTGTTGAATATATTTTCAGTAAATAAAATCCTTTTCAGTTTATTATTTTCTGGCAGTGCGTTGAGGTAATAAAGCAAACAGCCCGTACGAATAGAATAGGTACAGGGGCCACAGAAACTATTCGTACACCTATGGAATATGATGGAACATCATTACGGCATACGAGCTGAAGTTAGATTTATAAACGGCATAACGACAGACATCAGATACACACGCTGAACATTCGGATCGTTAAAAAATGTAACATGATCGGCACGATACTGTATACAAACTGCAGATCGTACCGCCAAGAAAGTATTCGTACAGTGCGGATGTACTGCCTTGTGACTAGTTAAACCAGTTGTCGCACAGGTTTACGCCGCTGTGCCTGCAGGGAGGGGGGATTGTTACCTCTTCAGTCATCACTGTGCTGGCGTTGCCACAAGGTTATTTAGTATGGGGCGAAAGAAGAGAGAACTTTCAGTGAGTCAACTGTATAAACAAGGTAAAAGTTATCGTAAAATTGGAAAACAGCTGGACATTAGCTATACTACGACGAGTTTAATAGTTAATAAATACAAGCACAGTGGACAAACGGTAAACAAACCCAGATCTGGTCGTCCAAACGTGCTGACAGTACGGGAGCGACGCATTATTGTGCAATCGGCACGAAAGGAACCATTCCGGAGTGCTGCATCCATTGCTACACAAGTAGCTTCAAGATCCAACAAAACGGTGAGTGTGCAAACTATAAGGAATGTATTGCATAGTGCGAACCTGCGCAGCAGATGTCCACGAAAGAAGCCACTTATAAGTGAAATAAATAGGCAGAAGTCTGCGCCTAGAGTTCGCGAAAGAGTATTGTGAAAAGACAATGGACTTTTGGAACACTGTTATTTTTTCTGATGAAGCGAAGTTTACACAGTTTGGATCTGGTAAGACCAGCAAGGTATGGCGGAAGCCAAACACCGAACTTGAACCTCAACATGTAACCCCCACGGTAAAACACGGAGGAGGGAGTGTGATGTGTTGGGGCTGCATGGCTGGGAATGGAGTGGGAAACCTGGCATACAGTATGTACCTATTCCATTCGTACGGGCTGTTTGCTTTAGTACCTCAACGCACTGCCAGAAAATAATGAACTGATTTTATTCACTGAACATATATTCAAAAAAGCCTAAAACATATATCTACTACATCTGTTTGCAACCGTGTTAACAGAACATACAGCTTCTAATAAAGAAAAGCGCGCACATAACCATGTATATTTCCTATTCGTACAAACAAACTGAACACTTGAAATAAACAAAAAATAAAGGGTTCCTGAAATTTGTTAGTATCTAGTGGAATGTCCCTAGCATTTTTTAACTTCCTGACATCGTCGCCGCATAGATACACTAATTTCTTGCACATTTCAGAGCTGATTTTCTGCCATTCCTGAAGAATCACGCTTTTAAGTTCCTCCTTCGTACGAACACGTTCCCTACGGATATTCCTCTTTAACGTAGCCCAAAGATCTTCGCTGGGATTTTAATCCGGAGACTTGGGAGGTGTTCTTAGCTGCTTAGGAATATTCCAGATCAACCATGTCATATTAATGTCAGCAGTGTGTTTTGGGTCATTATCATGCTCGAACGTATAAACAGGTGGAAACCCCAATTTTTTTCGGTACTCTGCTTAACGTTTGCCCTAGGATTGCATTATAGCCCTCCTTGTTCATTATTCCGTCAATGAAATATATGTTATCCACACCTCTGGCTAACATACAGCCCCAAAACATTACAGACCCAACACCGTATTTTACAGCTGGGAGTGTATTTGCCAAATAATTGTCTGTACCAATTTTTCTCCATATTCTGTGGATGCTATCTGACCCGAATAGGTTCATTTTTGTCTCACCATACCAAATAACGTAATTCCAGAATTATTTCTCTTTATACACATGTTCCTTAGCGAATGTCACTCTAAGCCGTCTGTTTTTTCAACTTACGAATGGCCTTTTTCCAGGGAATTCTTCCCTAGAACCCATGCCGATACAGGATCCGACGGATGGTGGAGTTGCTGATCTTTCCAGGTCGTTACTCCGTGAGTTGCATCAGTACTGGTGTACTTAATTTGGAATCTGACTTTAGTAGCCGAACAGAAAATGTTCTTTCCTTTCAGTTAAACACTTTCTCCTGGGTTTCCTTGGAGTGTTCTTGATACTGTGGTGTCTATTTACATTTATCAACCACATATTGCACCGTTGAATGTATTCTATTGACCAGCTCTCCAATTTTTCGTAATGAAAATCCTTGAAGTGGCAGTTGATATATATACATAGTGTTCTTAAGTTCCGTACTTAACTCTGCACGCCTACCCATGTCCACCACAGATACATTAGGAAGGAGACTAACACACTTGACTAGTCGTATGCCGTCACTGAGACTTTTCCGTGCATCGCAAGTAAACTGTGTGCTTCATCCTGTCCATGTGTACGAATACAACTGGTACACACGTTTGTCGATGCCGGCATATTCATATAAAATCGTCGTGCCTGTATGTAGAAAAGTATGGTTTTGACTAACGAATTATCATTGACAAATCATGTTTTTACCCGTAATGTACGATTTATTTCAGTTTTTCACTCGTTACTGTGAATATACGAGACTTAATAAGAAATTGAAGCCTGTACGAATAACAGAGACACATGCTGTATATTGATGGTATTATGGATGCCAAGAAGTACATAGATGTGTTGCGCCATAATTTAAGCAGCAGTGCACACAAGCTTCATCTGGAAGGAGTCTTTCACTTCCAACAGGACAATGATCCTAAGCATTGTGCCATGATAACCCGCGAATGGCTGTTGTACAATGCCCCAAGAAGACTTCTCACTCCACCGCAGAGTCCAGATCTCAATCCCATAGAGAACCTGTGGGATCATTTAGGCAAAGAAGTGTAAAAATGCCATCCTACTAGTAAAAAACATCTTAAAGAGTTACTCTCAGGTGCATGGTCCAACATATCTGAAGAGTACACCAAACGTTTAGTTAACTCATTGCCAAGACGTCTGTAACAGGTCATCCAAGCTATAGGCATGCATACAAAGTATTAAGACTGTGTTTGAACAAAGACTTCGGCAAGTGTTTGAATTATCTAGTAGTGTACGAATACTTTTGGTTGTGTTGTTGTGTTTAAAAGACGAGTTTATTTGTTTATTATGTTGAGCGCTGCAAATCTCATAGCAAATGTACAGCTAGGTGTCTTTTCTTTATGCACATGTCTCACTGGATGTGTTTATATTACTTCATGGTGCTTAATATACAAGGTATACATTAAAATGTTGGTGTACGAATACTTTCTGTGGCTACTGTACATACTTTCTGTAGTAATACAGTTGCAGGGAATTGAGATCAGTCAATGAGAACTCATGTGACAATTATTATTAATTACACTGTTACCATACTCACTGCTCCAGAATAATTTTTTCCCTACGCTGAAAGAAGACTAATGTTTTACAGCAGCACAAGCCAATGAAACAAACGGCTGGAAAGCTTCACAGATTTTGCTCGCCATTACACTGCGTCACATGAACTCTAAAATGGTTTCGTTATCGTCGTTCGCCTCATTCAACCTGCTGACTCGCTATGGGACGCGGCAAAGTGTATCCAATAAACAGCTGATACTATCGAAGTCTGGTCGCCAGCTGCTTCCCCGGCGAACTGAAAGAATGTGCTGAATACATTATACAGTAGAGCTATCTTACATGTACGGTGGTCGAAAACCCTTCAAGTTATCTGAAATTTCTAGCAGTATAACTGTCACATGTAGTCTACGAGTAATTAGAGATTTTGATTGTTCAGTATTACTAATTTACTCGTTCAAACTGTAATAAATAATAATAATAATAATAATAATAATAATAATAATAATAATAATAATAATAATAATAATAATAATAATACTAATAATAATAATAATAATTGTATGGCCTCAGCTACCGTGTGCAGACATTTCGATTTGACGCCATCTGGCTGTCTGCTCGTCAATTTCGACGTTCCGTTTTACTCTAGGCACACTAGATGGCAGACAGAGTAAACCGGATCTCTCTTGGGCGTCTGTGGCTGAGATTTTAATGAATTTTGTCGGGTAAATACCAAATGTATCACCAGAGATCATTTACATGCCGACATCGTACGACATGGAGTATAGAATGGACTTTTTTCCCGCCCTTCAAAAATTCGACTACCTCTGCCGGGTTTGAAGCCACTATCTTGGGATCCACAGAGGCAGCTGATAATAGGATGTTAAGGAAGTCCACTGTGCTCGAGTCTCTTTGGAAATATTGCCGCACTTCAGCTTTTCACTATGTTCTTGGTCACTGTTACGTGCTAGTGCTGGGAATTCATTCTCTGGCGATTTATAGATATCACTAGCTGCAGAACCTGTCGTTGACAGGAAAATCATATAGCATGTGCAAAATTATCTAATTCCCCACCTACTTTCCGGCAATAATCAGGCACATGTTTTACTCGGGACACAACAGTATTCCTATCTATTGGCAGCAGAAGAGACAAATCACATCGCAACAATGGCCAATGCAATGCTATTGTTGATGAGTTTTACGAGCATTTGATATCGTAGGCATTCACATTTAGTTTTCTTCCGACTCTGTGATTTTTTTTTTTTTTTTTTTTACCAATTGCTTTACGTCGCACCGAAACAGATAGGTCTTATAGCGATGATGGGATAATAAGGTTTAGGAGAGGGAAGGAAGCGGCCGTGGGGCCTTAAATGAGGTACAGCCCCGGAATTTGAACGGTGTGAAAATGGGAAACCACGGAAAACCATCTTCAGGGTTGCCAACAGTGGGTTTCGAAACTACAATCTCCCGAATACTGGATATTGACCGCGCATAAGTGACTGCAGCTATCGAGCTCGGAACTCTTGTGATATTAGGACATCTAAAATAATAGGAGTCCTTTCTTCTTTCATGACTTTCTTCTGTCTTGGTCCGATGACCGATGACCACGTGGTTTTGAACCTTAAAACAATCATGAGAAAAATCCATCACTAGTTAACACGATTGAACAGTGCTCTATGCCCATGCCAGCAATGCACGGCGTTGATATGGAATAAGAAACAAAAGGCTAAATTTATCATGGTCTGTAAGGTTAAGCCTGGACATGTAGACAGCCTAAGATCATGTAAGGTTAAGAGCACTCTCTTAGCCAACCGCTCTAGTGAGGTCATGTGAGGTTAAGCATGTACTCTAAGACAGCACAGTCAATGAGGTGTAAGGCCGCGTCCAGGGTGCCGGAGATGGAGGTGGTAGCAGAACCCGCCCAAAACCACTACTTACGTCATTCCCCGATTTTACATACCGATATTCACTGAATTCTCCTCAGCCATGTTTTCGTGATGCATGTACATACATAGAGACAGACAGAGATGACGGAAAATCCAACAGCGCATTTTCTTGTTACTGCGGACACGTCCGATACAGATGTACTATTATTTTTAAATTCTGAGCAATGTACAGACAAAACTATTAGGCCTATTTTATACTGGCATTTGTACCCGTTCATCGCACGGAAACTTGCAGAGGTTTACGTGCTTCCTTCAGGAATTTATGCGAAGTAACATGGCTCTATTCACACATTTAATGCGACACGTTAAAATGATATTTTCCTACGACAGCGCGTGCCAGTAACGTGAAATATGACGAAGCTGAACAAAGTTCATACAGATTGAGGATGATTTCCTTATTTATTGTACGGTGCAGTTCCTGGTACGAAGTTCTGCGAAATTCTCCGTGGTTATCAGGTTGCATATTGTATCTTGTGACCTACTGACGTGGCGCTCTGTGGTTGATGATACCTCCCTTAATATCTGCCCTAATGAAAATAGTAAAATGGCCCTTTACTTTTTCCCGTTGCCCACCTTGAAGTGACATGCACGACATGTCCCATGGGACTTGGACTAAACACTTTTCAATATCATGTGCGTTATTATCCGTCGTGCAATAAATACGTACATGCCATAATGGAACGTAATTAATATATTCTTAAACATTTATTATCCACAGTTGTTGATAGACCAGATGTTAAACAAGATATTTGAGAAACATTTTTATGTAAATACCAAATCCATCATATGCCCTTATAACACAATCTTGAGTGAGATTCCAAGTACGTAGTTTGGTTGAAATAAGTCCAATACTTTTCCACTTGTAGCAAAATACAGACAGACAGACAGACAGACAGACAGACAGACAGACAGACAGACAGACAGACAGACAGACAGACAGACAGACAGACAGACAGACAGACAGACAGACAGACAGACAGACAGACAGACAGACAGACACCAAAGGGAAGAGTTCTACCTCATGTTTCCTAGAAATAACTGATGGCAGGAAAGTGAGAAGAGTACTGACAGAAAGGACATTCAGTGAGTGGTGTAACTTGCAGCAGAAAGGAAGAGGTGTGTGTTTGTACAATGAATATACTCCTGCCAACTCCTGGATTCGAGACCATCAAGGCTTATCATGTAGTGAATGGCCTGAAACAGTTAGGATGACAGCAAACATTTCAGCAGTTAGATCGGTACTAGGAAGATCTCAGAACGATTCCATTTGTAGGCGCTGCCTCAAGGAGATTGAAACTCTTGTGCATGTTCTGGGATCTTGTCCTCATCGTGAACTTTTAAGGAATACGCGTCATCATAACATCCGCTCGCTAATTGCGATAACGCTGAAAGACCATGGTTTCCAGGAATTTGAAGAGGTTCATGGCTTAGCGGAGAACGGAAGGCACAGAAGGATCGACACCATTGCTTTTAAGAATAAGAAGAGAGGTTACATCATCGACCCCACAATTCGCTTTGAAAGCCATACGTCGCAGCTCTCAGATGTTAACCTCGAGAAGAGGAATATTTACTTACCAACAATTCCTTACTACAGGCAGAAATACCAGCCAGAGGAAATCGACATAGTAGGTCTGATGATTGGAGCTAGGGGAACGATTCCCCTTTTTGCCGCTAATTTCTGGAAACAGATGTCTCTGCCAGTTACAACGTTACGGGAGATTGCCATCATAGCATTAAGAGGTTCACTGATAATTCTAAGAAATCACTGATACAATTAGGTTACCTTCAACGTTTCTCAAGTACAGTATATCTATTTCTCTTCTAAAGATAAATGTAAAAGCATACTTTGTCGCTAGGCAGCCTCTGCATGAGACGAGGTATTTCATAAAATAAAATAATAGGCGGGGGTTAATTTTCAAGCTGAGTGAAATATTATACATCTTCTGATTTCCTCCGCTTATGGATCATTCAAATGAATGTAGGTCTGCGAGGGAGTCCATCACTGGCTGCAGAGCGTGTAGCTCGTAGAAAATAGTAATGTTCTCCTTCATTTGAAGAGTAAGCGAAATTATGCACATATCACAATTTATTTAAAATGAAGTGTCGAAAATAATATAATCAGTAATGTAAAAAAGAAAACTGAATGAAAACTCTTCTGATCTTCCTATAAACGCCCAGCTTATTGAGCGATTTTTGAATGATATGTACAGAGAAAACTCCTACTGGATGATTAGACACTAAATATGTCTTTAGAGACATAATCAATAGTGTAAGAGAAAATTGAAAACAAACTCGTCTGGTGTTCCCATAATCCTCCGGTCTATTCAGTGATTTTTAAATGATGTGCGTATCGAAACCTGTTCCAGGATGCGTAGACGCTAAATATGAAATTTGGTCGTGATGTAATCAATAATGTAAGAAAAATGTTGAAAATGTTGAAAAATACTCTTTAGGTCTTCCTATAAAGCCCCAATCTACTGGGTGATTTTTAAATCATGTGCAAATCGAATGAAACCTGCTCCTGGATGAGTAGACTCTAAATATGAACATTGGTTGAGATATAATCAATAGTGTGAGCGAAAATTCAAAAATACTCTTCTGGATTTCGTATAAATCCTCTCTCTATTGAGTAATTTTTAAACGATAAGCTAACGGGAACTTGCGCCTTGATAGCGTAAGAGAAATTTGAAAACCAAACGCCTTTCTTGTCCTATAAAACCCCAGCCCATTCAGTGATTGTTAAATTATATGGTTATCGAAACCTGCTTCTGGATAAGTAGACTCTAAATATGAATTCTGGTCGGGATATAATCAATAATGTGAAAGATTTTCTTTTTTTTTTGCTATTTGCTTTACGTCACACCGACACTGATAGGTCTTATGGCGACGATGGGACAGGAAAGGCCTAAGAGTTGGAAGGAAGCAGTCGTAGCCTTAATTAAGGAACAACCCCAGCATTTGCCTGGTGTGAAAATGGGAAAACATGGAAAACCATCTTCAGGGCTGCCGACATTGGGGTTCGAACCCACTATCTCCCGGATGCGAGCTCACAGCTGCGCGCCCATAACCACACGGCCAACTCACCCGGTAATGTGAAAGAAAATTGAAAAAATCACTCTTCTGGTCTTCCTACAAACTTCCAGTCTATTCAGTGTTTTTAAATGATATACACTGACTGACAGAGCAAATGCAACACCAAGAAGGAGTGGTTTGAAAGGGATGAAAGTTGGGGAAAAAACAGAGACGGCACGGACGAATAATTGATGTTTATTTCAAACCGATATGCAGGTTACACAATGCGCACGGCATCGACTCATTAGGATGTACGACCACCGCGAGGGGCGATGCACGCAGAAACACGTCGAGGTACAGAGTCAATAAGAGTGCGGATGGTGTCCTGAGGGATGGTTCTCCATTCTTTGTCAACCATTTGCCACAGTTGGTCGTCCGTACGAGGCTGGGGCAGAGTTTGCAAACGGCGTCCAATGAGATCACACACGTGTTTGATTGGTGAGAGATCCGGAGAGTACGCTGGCCACGGAAGCATCTGTACACCTCGTAGAGCCTGTTGGGAGATGCGAGCAGTGTGTGGGCGGGCATTGTCCTGCTGAAACAGAGCATTGGGCAGCCCCTGAAGGTACGGGAGTGCCACCGGCCGCAGCACATGCTGCACGTAGCGGTGGGCATTTAACGTGCCTTGAATACGCACTAGAGGTGACGTGGAATCACGATGCCGCGTTGTCTAGCGGTAGGGCGCTCCACAGTTACTGCCGGATTTGACCTTTCTCCACGCCGACGCCACACTCGTCTGCGGTGACTATCACTGACAGAACAGAAGCGTGACTCATCGGAGAACACGACGTTCCGCCATTCCCTCATCCAAGTCGCTCTAGCCCGGCACCATGCCAGGCGTGCACGTCTATGCTGTGGAGTCAATGGTAGTCTTCTGAGCGGACGCCGGGAGTGCAGGCCTCCTTCAACCAATCGACGGGAAATTGTTCTGGTCGATATTGGAACAGCCAGGGTGTCTTGCACATGCTGAAGAATGGCGGTTGACGTGGCGTGCGGGGCTGCCACCGCTTGGCGGCGGATGCGCCGATCCTCGCGTGCTGACGTCACTCGGGCTGCGCCTGGACCCCTCGCACGTGCCACATGTCTCTGCGCCAACCATCTTCGCCACAGACGCTGCACCGTGGACACATCCCTCTGGGTATCGGCTGCGATTTGACGAAGCGACCAACCTGCCCTTCTCAGCCCAATCACCATACCCCTCGTAAAGTCGTCTGTCTGCTGGAAATGCCTCCGTTGACGGCGGCCTGGCATTCTTAGCTATACACGTGTCCTGTGGCACACGACAACACGTTCTACAATGACTGTCGGCTGAGAAATCACGGTACGAAGTGGGCCATTCGCCAACGACGTGTCCCATTTATCGTTCGCTACGTGCGCAGCACAGCGGCGCATTTCACATCATGAACATACCTCAGTGACGTCAGTCTACCCTGCAATTGGCATAAAGTTCTGACCACTCCTTCTTGGTGTTGCATTTGCTCTGTCAGTCAGTGTATATATCGAAACCTACTCCTGAATGAATATACTCTAAATATGAAGTTTAGTGGAGAAATGATTAATGCAATAGAGAATTTAAAATCTCTTCTTGTCTTTCTATAAACCCCCGTATATTGAGTTGTTCTTAAAATAAATGCATAGTAAAACCTGCTCCTAAATTAGTTGACTCTAAATGTTAAGTTTGGTCGAGATATAATCAATCACGTGCTTCTTTATCGATTGTTGAATGATTGTTGTATTAAAGAACGGAAGAACGGTATTAAGTGATAATTTCTCCTGTGATATCCTTCTAAATTGTCTAAGCAATCGATAATGAGTTGATGTGCTATACGTTTGAGCCTGGAATCAAACTCTTCAGGTTGTATAGAATGCGGCAGGTAATCGATGGCGAAGCAGACTAACTACACTGGCGGAAAATGAATTCCCAACACAAAGACGACATTAGTTTGGAGGGGTGAAATTTAGGCTAAGCAATTGTCTGAGTAACATACTGATTCGATTAAATTTCCAGGTCACATGTTCAAGTATGCGCGACAAGACATGCGACGTGATTATACGTTAATAACCGCTGTAGTCGCCACGATTTTCAAAGCAAGCATGTAAACGTGAATGCATTGTGTCGTGCAGGTGACGTATGTAATTTTTTGGGATGGAATTGCAAGCCTGGTGCACGTGATCAGCAAATCAGCAATGTTTAATGCTGGTATTAGCTGGCGCTGGATTTGTCGTCCAACAATGTCCCATACGTGCTCAAAGGGCGAAATGTATACACGTAGTCCGCGCACCTTTTAACGATATATCTTTGTACGGGGGGGGGGGGTGGAGGAGTAAGGAGGGGCCTCTCACGGTTCCGGTAATACTGCCAACTGAATGAAAATGAAATCTGAATTGAATCAAAAATACGTTCGATCGATATGAATTTTCTAAACCTTTATTATCTTAAGCCAACAACTGGGTCATACACACTTTATATAACATTATAGGCTGTAACATTTCTCGATGCGAATCTTGTTCCCAGCATGAATTCTATAGTTTGGCTTTGCTGTGTAAACAACAACACTACTAGCACGTAAAGTGTACGCCAGATGTCACACAGAGATGCATAAGCGATTCATAGTTTGTGTTTCAAAGGTTGCCAATACGAATCTCGAAGATGCCCGAGGTCGACCTATTTAGCACTAGGGTGTCCATGTATCGCTAAAATGTGCGCGTACGGTATGGTGATCTTACATACCAAGGCAACTGGTCGACACTCTATAGAGCACGTTGGGTTACAGCAGAGGTGTGAGGATGAGTGTTATCCCGCTCGAAGCTCCCCTTTGAATACTGCGAGTTATATTGAATAAGAAAATGTTGCCCACAGTTGTTAGTCCTCTTGATTACAATTATTTGAATACCGTGAGTCAATCTCCAGGCGTTTACAGGATATACAATTTTGCACTGCTGATGAAATGAAGAACATTCATTACACAGACGGCGAATAGATAAATCAGCAGGTGATATGTCGATCTCCACCTTGTACAACTTGTCATAAGCGTCTGGAGAATTGTAGTAAATCCGTAGTGGCGCGTATGCGGCTTGACTCCGGTCTTCTTGAGAGAGTGCGTTCACGTGATCAGTGTTGCCAACGTCGATGGAATGTAGATATGTCCCTACCAAGCTACCTTCTCGTAGTCCTGTTACATTTCCTCGATCAAACTCGGTAAGCTGCTGATACTGCCTTTTTCGTGTCCTTAAAGGCATGTTTGACTCGCCCCTACATCACAACGTCAACAACGGGTGATAACTAACGCTCACAAAGTGTACACCGGGAACTTGGTTTGCAAGGTCATAGTGGCCCTACAAGCACCATTCTTCGTCGACTAGCGCTCAAATATGAATAGGCGTCATCGTTTAAACCGTTTAGATGTGCATACACTAGTCCAGAAATTCATTTCTCAAGCTCAATTCCTTCTTGCTTTGGGATTTCACTTTCTGTCGTGTAGAAGAGAGTTCTTCATTACTAGACATTCTTCTGCTTGGTATCAAGAGTTGTAAGAGTGGGTACATAAGGACGTAATGATCATTGGAATGCTGTTTCGGTGAAGCATACAGTATCCTCACCTAAGTCCGACGCGTTGGCTGAACGGTCAGCGTACTGGCCCTCGGTTCAGAGGGTCCCGGGTTTGATTCTCGGCCGGGTCGGAGATTTTAACCTTAATTGGTTAATTCCAATGGCACGGGGGCTGGGTGTATGTGTTGTAATCTTCATAATTTTATCCTCATCACGACGCGCAGGTCGCCTATGGGAGTCAAATAAAAAGACCTGCACCTGGCGAGCCGAACCCGTCCTGGAATATCCCGGCACTAAAAGCCATACGACATTTCATTTTCCTCCCCTAAATGCGGAACTGTGAGATAGTCTGCCTTGGGTACCGATACGTAAACAACTGGGAAATTCATCTCCACTGATGTATATTTTCACTCCTTATTTGTGAAGTAAATTCATGGATCATAACAGAAACATCGTTGAAAGAGCTAAAGATATTATCCTAATGGCATTCACCATTAGCATCCCGAACGCAGACATTTTGTACAAATAAGAAAGAATTGGAAAATATTGAACACAATAAAAACTAGGAAGCATGCCTACTTCTACACTCCGATGGTTTCCCCACCCTATCATGACAGGTAGCAAAAGAAGATGAAGCAGAAGAAGCACCTACATCCGCAGTTTGGTCTCTCCTCAACGCAGCTATCTTCAGCGTCCAAGTGACGGCCGTGGCACTTCAAGCAGAAGTAGAAGAAGCAAAGCTATTAAATGAAGCTGAAGTTTAAGCATTGCACTAAAATTTTAATCGAACTGATCACGTATTTCAATGATATTGAAGAAAAGACCATCCGAGCGAGTTGACCGTGCGATTAGAGGCGCGCAGCTGGGAGCTTGTATTCGGGCAATAGTGGGTTCAAACCCCCACTGTCGGCAGCCCTGAAATTGGTTTTCAATTTTCACAGCAGACAAATGCCTGCATCTTAAGTAAAGCCACGACCGCTTCCTTCCCACTTCTAGCTCTTTCATATCCCATTATTAGCATAAGATCTATCTGTGTAGGTGCGATGTAAAGCCAAGTGTAAAAAAGAAGGTGCAATCACTTCTTCTCCCAATTACATTGAACCATGGAAGAAAAGCTCCTTCAGGTTTAAGATTTGGGACCATGTGGAATCTAGAGAAAAGGACGAGAACAGGTTTTCTCGACTGTCAGGAAATTTACGATTTCTGTGGTTGTTAATTTTTCAGATTAGAACATAAGATATTCTGATCTTCAGTTGAGTGTACTTCTGTGTTTCGGAGCTCTTGATAGCCTCTGTCCTACGTGTTTTGGGGATTCTTGGCAGTAAATGTAACTAAGATCACTGGAACTTTAAAACATTTGCATCTGTATGCGTCCGGACTCGAGCAGAGGGTGCTGCTATCCAGTATATTCGTACACAGGAGATACACACCCCGTTATAAATGCTTAGAAACACTTCTATTTCACTCGTGGGGTAATGTCTGGAAGTGTATCTACTGCAGTGACCAACAGAGAGGTGATCCCATACAATCTTAAATTCTTAAACAGAGAAAATACAATATTTATGAGTGCTTACAGTGCTGTTAGTAGGCTGGCTTTTTATTTATAAGATAATAATATATATGAGCATGATATATTGTACCCAAACATACTGATGATGGAAATTGGATTGTTTCAGATTTGAATTAAGAGGCGGCTTTGCTGCCTGTGTTTCAAATTTGTTTAAATATAATTGCTATGGTGGCGTTATGTGGACATTTGCCAACAGATTTTTATGGTATTAAAGCTGGTACTTTGTTGTAAATGTGTGGGCATATTTTAAATAACAAATTGTTCAAATAACAATCTTGAAAACCTGCTACGGAATAATCAATATTGTATTATTATTCACTACTTTCTTAAGCATTTGTTGGCACGGTTGGATTTTTGAGTGAATATAAGGAATTGGAAACAGCTAACAAGGTCTCAGAGTTTAGAAACAGAGAATCAGCATCAATACGTGGAAAATTTATGTTCAAATATCATAATCGTTAGGAAACAACAAACTGTGGTATGTAATGAACGAAAGTAAATTTCGGCTCCGTGGATAAATGGTTAGCGTGCTGGCCTTTGGTCACAGGGGTCCTGGGTTCGATTCCCTGCATGGTCGGGAATTTTAACCATCATTGGTGAATTTCGATGGCATGGGGCTGGGTGTATGTGTCGTCTTCATCATCATTTCATCCTTATCCAGACGCACAGGTCTCCTACGGGCGTCAAATCAAAAGACCTGCATCTGGCGAGCCGAACTTGTCCTCGGACACTCCGGGCACTAAACGCCATGCGCCATTTCATTTCATTTCAACGAACGTAAACTCGGATGGATACAAATCTTTGCCTTAGTCCTCGTTAGAAATTACCTAATAATGGTCATTTACCGTTATATGTGAAGTAAAATGCTTACATCTTTAATATGTACACGAAGTACTTATTATATACCGGTAATCTATGAGAAAAGTCTTATTACAAACCCACAAAGAATCAACATTTCAATAACTGTAGCAAAAATGGGGCCTCCCAAGAATGGATGTTAAGTCGTGCTTGGCTCACAGAACATTCCTCTCAGAAAGTAGAAACATTTGGTTCACATGTAGTTCTGGAGAAGGAATCCTGGAGTTTACACAGCCTACAAAAAAATGAGTACGAATGAAGAGCAGGTTCATTCCTCGCGGTAGTCATAGTGCTACCCACTCTGTCCTGCCTGAAGCCAAAGTTATGGATGGTGGAAGTCTTTTCCTCCCACACATTCAAGAGCTTTCATAGCCCAAACGGTTATATTTTTCTGTATAAAGTAAATAAAAGATCAACCTACCGAAGTTGATAAAGAGGGTTGTGATTCAGGCAGGATTGATCCTCCCTGCGAAGGTTAAAAGAACATACCCTGCATTTCACTCACTTTGTTACAGAAATTAGTATCTTTGAATAGACTGACATTTCGCTTTACATGCCATCTCACTTCGAACCAAGTTTACAGATTGTGGAACTATGTTCCCCTGTCGCAGTGGCTTTCATTGTCTGTATGAATATGGCTTTAGTTTCGCGAAGGTCGTCAAAAGTCAAAATTCTACATGAAATTATATATATATATGTCTCACCTATCAAGGACAGTTATACAAGGAGCCCATATTGAAACTGATATCTAGAACAATCTCCCAGAAATGTTAGATTGTTAAATGGACTCAATAATATGTTCTTCAAGTTCTTCAATGACTGTTTAGAATTCTGCTTGATAACACGATGTTATTGCTGAAATTCGTTCCTTTGTTTATTTATATCCAAATGTCATGACTCGAGGGCTAAGTAACGAAGTCGGTTAGGCGTTAATTGCCTGAGTTCTTGGTTATCGGATCTAATTCCTTTGCAGTAACTAAGCATTCCCTAATACCACAGGACTGAGCGGAAATGGAGGAATACATACACTTATGTTCTAAGAAACACTAAAATATTACACAAACACCAGGAAATTCGACTCAAAGGAAATTAAATTTTGCCCAAAATTTGCTTTGAAGACCAGCAGCAAATTGGTCAAACATTGTTCCTTCCTCTCTAATTTAACGACTTACTGCTCGCAAAACCCTTTACCATCGATGCTCATTTAACTACAAGATATGCCTAAAGAAAGGAAATCGAAGGTAACCAAACACAAAGAAAATCGCTTGGCATTATCTACACAAAGTACGTAAACAATACTTGGAGATAGGCTGAAACAAGTATAATATGACTTAACGATAAATATGTAAAGTATGCAGTTATATGACAGAAAAATCTTATCACCATGTTGAAAAAAACAATAAAAATATGTTCGAATTAACTTGCGTTAGTAAAGAAAATTATAAAAATTAAAAGTCATAGAAACTCGCCTAATTAATACTATTACTATTAGACTAGGTTGTGTGAGCTTGCATCCGGGAAATTGTGGGTTCCAATCCCACTGTCGGCAGCTCTGAAGATGGTTTTCTGTGGTTTCCCAATTTCACACCATCCAAATGCTGGGGCTGTACCTTAATTAAGGCCACGGCCACTTCCTTCCGACTCCTAGGTCTTCCCTATCCCATCGTCACCATAAGACCTATCTGTGTCGGTGCGACGTAAAGCCAATAGCAAAAAAAAAAAAAAAAAAAAAAAGACTAGATTATATTTTGTGATTCACGGTGTGGGTTACTGTAGTCACGTCCTAGCTCGTGAACCATGTGCAACGGCTGAGTGGCAGTTGTGTTTATGTTTCGTTGATCTAGAGAAGGCATATGGCAGGGTACCGAGGGTAAAGATGTTCGCTATACTAGGGGACTATGGAATTAAAGGTAGATTATTAAAATCAATCAAAGGCATTTATGTTGACAATTGGGCTTCAGTGAGAATTGATGGTAGAATGAGTTCTTGGTTCCGGGTAAATACAGGGGTTAGACAAGGCTGCAATCTTTCACCTTTGCTGTTCGTAGTTTACATGGATCATCTGCTGAAAGATATAAAGTGGCAGGGAGGGATTCAGTTAGGTGGAAATGTAGTAAGAAGTTTGGCCTATGCTGACGACTTGGTCTTAGTAGCAGATTATGCCGAAAGCCTGCAGTCTAATATCTTGGAAATTGAAAAGAGGTGCAATGAGTATGGTACGAAAATTAGCCTCTCGAAGACTAAATTGATATCAGTAGGTAAAAAATTCAACAGAATTGAATGTCAGATTGGTGATACAAAGCTAGAACAGGTCGATAATTTCAAGTATTTAGGTTGTGTGTTCTCCCAGGATGGTAATATAGTAAGTGAGAATTGAATCAGGGTGTCGTAAAGCTAATGCAGTGAGCTCGCAGTTGCGATCAACAGTATTCTGTAAGAAGGAAGTGAGCTCCCAGACGAAACTATCTTTACATCGGTCTGTTTTCAGACCAACTTTTCTTTACGGGAGCGAAAGCTGGGTGGATCATGATATATTATTCATAAGTTAGAAGAGACAGACATGAAAGTAGCAAGAATGATTGCTGGTACAAACAGGTGGGAACAATGGCAGTATGGTACTCGGAATGAGGAGATAAAGGCTAATTTAGGAATGAACTCGATGGATGAATCTGTACGCATAAACCGGCTTCGGTGGTGGGGTCATGTGTGGGGAATGGAGGAGGATAGGTTACCTAGGAGAATAATGGACTCTGTTATGGAGGTAAGAGAAGTAGAGGTAGAAAGACGACGATGGTTAGACTCAGTTTCTAACGATTTAAAGATAAGAGGTATAGAATTAAATGAGGCCACAACACTAGTTGCAAATCGATGATTGTGGCGACGTTTAGTAAACTCACAGAGGCTTGCAGACTGAACACTGAAAGGCATAATAGTCAATAATGATAATGTATGTATATATGTACATTTAGATCTAGAATTATATACGGGTATTTCGAGACGGAGTGTTCAAATAGAGAACATCTATCTGTAGAATTTCCGAAGTTCTTTATAACCTACGTTTTCCTGCAGGAAGCAGAGAAGTGAAATATGTAATCAGTCACAATGGTGTTGATTATGTTACGTCTACTTTCTAGAACATCATTTGTGACGCCAGCCAGACATCGATGAGCGTGTTCGCTTGCTGCTAGCAGCTTTCGTTTCCTCAGATACTCCATATTCATTTAGTTACATTGATTAAAAGAATGAGAGCTTGTCTCGCCTTGTTCAAACAAGCAGAAAAATTGGCATGTAGAGTGCGGGCTGCTATTGATTGAAATGCGTGCGGGCGGTCCACAGATGGGGTGGGGACTTGCCCGGGCGGGCGACTATGGGCTCTAATAGCTGCCCCAGTAATCTCACCAAGTAGCTGAGTTTTAGACTCCATTTACTCAGCCTGAGCGTTGCCATTGCTATCATGAATACGTCCAACTTGGAAACAAAAGACTTAGTTCAAAGCGAGCCAAACCTGAAGAAAGAATAGTACTCTTCTACAAATGTTGTTGCTTTTGTATTGTTGACAATACACTACCTTCTGGCAATACAGAAAATGAACGAAGGAAGCTTTTGCATTGGTGTTCAGAGAAATCTACTTCCCTCTACGTACACATATATTAAGCTTATTTTTCTTCCCCCGTACCGTACTTCTATCATAATAATAATAATAATAATAATAATAATAATAATAATAATAATAATAATAATAATAATAATAATAATAATAATACCCCGTCCTTGGTTGGAAGACCACCGTAGTGACCTTCAGCTCAGGTGCCTCACGTTCGATTCGCGGCCGGGTGGCAGATTTTAGCCCGTTAAGTTGATTCCCCTAATTGTGGGACTGGGTATTTGCGATCATCTTATAATCGTAAAAGTACTACATCCCGCTGTGGGTGGGAGATTTAGAATTCATCCAATATATCGTGTGCCTGTTGTAAAAGGAAACTAAAGAGGCGATCAGAGGCTATGAACTTTTAAGCGTGGGTTAGCGATCACGGTTCCTCTAGCTGATTCTGGATTTGCTTCAACTTACTTGTGTCAGGCTCTTCACTTTCATCCTTCCTATTTTGACCTCCCTTGGTCAAATCTTGTTCCTTTCTGACCTCGACGGTATTAGGTTTCCCAGACTTACGGAGTTTTTTTTTTGTTATCCCACCCTTCATAGCCCTTGTGTTCCTTCACCCGATACATTCATATTTTTGAAATTTTGAACCCCCTTCCATTTTTTACCTCTAGTCAGTGTTCTTCCCGTACTTCCTCTGAAAATAAAAATCACCACCACCATCACCATCCCCGCTGCTATAGTAACTCCGCAATCATTTGGTATAGCTCCTTCATGCAAATAGTAATCAAGTACGTAATTCAGATATTGTACTATATTCCACCCCATGGCATTTAGTATATCCTCAGAAATCTTAATAATTCCAGCTGCCTTTCTAGTTTCCAACTCTTGTGGTTTTTGTAGTTATCTTTGTTATCATAGGTAAATTTTAGTATTTCGTTAGGATTAGTCATCGCCTCCACCTGGATGTTTCCTGTTATCCGACTGCCTTTACATACAGCTGACAAAATATTTCTGCCTTCTGTAAATCCTCTCATATACATTCCCCTTAGTCATTTATAATTGTTTCAATATACTTCCTGGAACCCGTTACTGCCTTAAAGTACCAGTAGGCCTACATCCCCTTCAATTTTTCACTAACTCATAAGTTTGCAAGTTATGCTTGCCAGCATGTTGTCCTTAGTGTTGACTCCTTCACTAAGTTTAATTCTCTAGTAAATTCCTTCAATTTCTCCTTACTTCCACAATCTTTTACTAACTGTTCCCTTCCAACCCGCACTTTCTCTCTGAAATATATTTCTCCGTTATAATATAGTGGATCTTTAATATGTCTTACCACCAATTCAAGGTACATATCTGTTTTCACACTCCGCAACAATTGTCTAGAACGCATCCAAATACATCCACAATTCAAAATAATCAGCAAATTAATTAATCTTAAAATAATGAGCCGCCTCCGGAGAGGCCTGTTGCAGGTCTTTCAAGTTGGTGCCTAACAGGAGTCTCTGAGAGTGGAGTCCGACCTATGATGAATTCTAACGCTGAATACGGCACGAAGCATCGGAATTAACCAATGAAGGTTAAAATCGCCGGCCCCACTAGGAACCAAACCCGGGGCTCCTTGGACCAAAGGCCAGCCTTAGAATTAGGCATTTTATTCAGTGACAATATGGAGATGGCCCGCTAAATAAAATATTGCAAAGAAACAAGGAAATTCACTGAATGATTTATAGATTGGAGTTTCTAAAAATTGAATACGAACATGATTTTAACATTCTAAGTTAATAAAAAAAGAATGAAATAAACAAAGGAGAACAGCAATTATGTGTAATGATATCACAGGAATGTGGGAGGGAAAAAGTGTTAGTATGGACAAAGAGCATGGAAAGGGGAGTGCTCTGGCAGTGGCGGTATCCTGCGCTAGTGTAGTTATGGATGCACCGCGCTGCTCGCATTTTGCATTAAGTGGGCGTGACAATACACAGAACGTATACAGGAAGGAGAAGCTGTAAGATGTCCATTTGACAGAACGGCTTTTGAATTATTACGTTTTAAGTGCCATGTGTGCATGTTCTTGGAATATTTGAATGGAGGGAAGTGGTTAACACACAACAACTCTCCCCTTATTTGCTTCGTATGGAAGAAGAAGCGGCACTTAGTGTAACAAAACACTAATTTTCACAAAATATCATATCTGTGATCATTGCTACATCCAAAGTCTGTGTTAAAACATGTCAAAACTTGCGAAAAATATATCCTCCCATAAATTTTGTTCAGATCGCAGTTTTTCTGAGACGACCTCTTCTACGTGCCATATCATCACGAACACACATGGTAAAGGACATGCCAAGTATACGATACCTTCCTTCGTGCAACGAGTGTGCATGTTGCCAGTGGAAGCTCAGGTGGCTCCTCACAACGAAGAGCGCGAGTACAATATAAGCAGTAACATATTTGTCACTTTTTCTTAACATGTAACCTGTTAAGTCAAATAATAAACTCAGTTTTGCGAGGTTTCCCTCGTAAGGAAGAATTATCTCATGTTCTAAGTCCTTGAGTACGATTTGTTGTTTAATTTTGGCCTCCGCGGAGTCTTTGATTTCTTTGTTCTTACATTCACTTTCCTTAGCCATCCCACGGATATGACAAAAATGAATTGGCGGGGGGAATCTGTCATTGATTCACAGATTGCGTTCGAATTTAAGGCGAGTTTGGTAGATATGTACACATATTGCAGCATGTGTACATGTTAAACCTCCACAGTGGAAGGGTGATCATCACAATTAAGGGAACGCAAAGGACCGAAATGAACATGGATTTGTGACGGATCATGATTATATTTTGCCTTCAAGACATACCTGCATCCTCTGCTCCACAAATACTCCGCCTTTTACAGAGTACTTTTCAAGGTTGCTCTTAACGATTCCAAAGTTCTCAAGGATGCAAATGTGTTCTTCTGAGATGTGATGTTCTCTAAAATTTTAAGTAATGTTTTGTGTGACGGAGAAACTTTGTAAAATTTTGTTACGGTTAATATGGAATTAATGGAATCTGCAGGATTATTGATTTTTCTTTTGAAAATTTCCTTGTGCTTACTACCGCTGAATTAGTCTTAATTTCTCTAAACAGCTTAATTAGCACGACTAAACTTTTACTGAATAACTGAAAAGTTAATATCACGTTTATCCTCTGAAATGAGGTTGGTTATGTATGATAGGAACACTCAGGAGAAGTGTGAATTTTAAATAACTCTATAAAAATTGTAAATTACCTCTTTGTCCCTCTACAGCAAAATAACTTTATCGTGGAAATAATTACGTATGCAATTAAAAATATGCATGGAATCAGAAAAAAACCATACTTGCCTCTAACTATCTACTGGGTTTTAAATGAAACATGACATCATTCTTCCATGAAAATCTCAAATTCATCCATGCCCTTTTATTACACTGAATTCCATCACATGTAAAACAAATTAATTTCACCCCAGGTTCTTCCAGTTAAATTATGGCTTGAATTAATATTTTGGCAATAGATTTCCAGAAGTTGTGTTCATGTTAGTGGGCACTACTACAGGCTGGATGCAGCTATGTAACAAAGGGACAAGCAAAATCACAATCGTGTGATTGTCAAGGACATTCTTTTTGTCAATGGAAGATTCATCTCCTAAGTCAACAAACCCGTCAACTGTCGGAGTAGTTGGATTAAATCGAACTTATTTTCTCAATTTCACGTAGGCCTATATTGAAATCATTATTTGTACTCAGGTTTTTTCGTCTTGCTCGTTTAAATACAAATCCCTAAATGCACTCAGTGTATTGCCATTGACACAATAATTACAAATGTACCCTTTCCATAGTCGTCTGAAATGAGCTTCGTCAAGGAGAGGAAATGAATAATGCTTCAAACAATGTCTGCAACCATTTGGCGATTTGATTTTCAAAAGCAAACAATATAATATACATTCATTAGAATAGCGCACACCTTTGGAGCTGGTGATACATTTCATTTTGTACTCCTGCGAATTCAGAGAGAATAACAATATCGTAGGCTAATCTCAGAGTTTTGATTTCCTCTCCTTGGATTTATATTCTTTTTTCCAAATTTTATTCGTATTTGCTTTCCTTTATCGCTTCTTGTACGCAAACATTCAAAAGGGGAAGAAATGAACTGTAGCCTTGCTTCACTCCTTTCTGGATTGCTCTGCTTATTCATAGCCATGGATGCTTATAACATGAGGCTGATTTATGTACAGATTGTAGCTAATTCTTCTGAACTGGTATCTGATCCCGATCACCTTCCGAATTGAAAATACCTTGGCCCAGTAATCATTATCGACTGCCTTTTCTAGATCTACGAATGCCAACTTAATTCGATCCTCTAAATCAGACGTGAGGTCAGGATTTCTTCTCGTGTTCCTACATTTCATCTGAAGGCAGACTGATCTTCTTCCAACTCAGCTTCATCTTGTCTTTCATTCTTCTGTAAATAATACCTGGCAACAATTTTGCAACTGTGAGATATTAAACTAATCATGCGGTAGTTTTCGCATTTGTCACCACCTGCTTTCTTGGGTTCACGTATTACCACATTCTGCCCGAAATCGGATGTCACATCTCCTGTATCATACATCTTACACAACAAATGAAATAACCTCCCCACGCTGGTTTCTCTTAAGGCGGTCAGTGATTTTGAGGGTATCTCATCAATTCCAGGTGCCTTGTTGCTTTTCAGGACTCACAAAGCTCGCTAAAATTCTGACCTCAAAATTGCATCTCCCATTTCATGAGCCAACAGATAGGCGCCACTATTAGGAAAACTAACCGATCGGCCTCCTAATTCACTCAGAATTATATTTATAAGAATTAATTTTATATTTCTTCTATGATTTATTGCTTGCAAGCAGGTTATACCTGGTATGGTTATCTTATGGTTATCTCTAAGATCTCCTGTCTTTTACTTTATTTAAATTTTAAGAATTTTCACTATCATATTGCGGAATATTGGTGGTGTCTGATAATTGAAACGAATGTTTTAGTGCCAATTATTCTGTAGCCTAGATGGTGGATTCAGATGTTTCCATCTTCCTAAGAACTCCAGAGTAGCTTTAGGTATACTCCCTCTGGCACTTGTCATCAGACGAACCACTTCCCAAATTTGTATTATGAATCTCTCTCTTAAGGACCCCGGTGTGTCGTAGATGGCCTTTATCTCATCACGGATGTTGTTTGCATAGTACTCTTTTTTCTCAAATCTCACAGCTGGTCGATGACCATAGCTGATCCTTAGTTCGATCTATCACCATGCTGTCAGCTCGACGTGTTGAACCGTCTTCGGAAAGGCATCCGATTTCTTGATAGACTTCAAGGTGGTATTTTCTACTAAGGCTTCCATCGATTACAGAACGCACTGCATTGTGGCGGTTGATTCTCATTAGCTCTCCCTTGGGACAAGACCCCAATACACGAGGAAGAGTTTCGAACTTGTTGCGTCTTCTGCAACGGGATGTATTAAGGCTCCTTCCAGGAAGAGTTCGAACAGGAATGACATTGGGATTAATTTTAATTGATTCCGTCCATTGCTCACTTGACATTCCTTTCTTATTTAAGTGTTGTCTTCCTTTTAATAAAAAATAACATTACTCCCCCTTTTCTTTAAATGGCAGCAAGGTTCAGTTCCTAAAAGAAACTTCATGGAGCAATTTTGTGATAGATTTAGCATTGGAGTTTACGAGATGTTCAGTTTGCTCTTCGGTGCGCGTCAAGCGCTGGAGACTGTGATTATTTTAGGTTTGAAGATCTCCGGTTGCGTCTATTGGTTATTTACAGTCATCAGTCTTTTGTTCATATTTATATGTTGAATGAAGTCTTCCCATTCTACTTTAAAGATACCAATTCTCCGAGGCAGCGTGGTTCATACATCACAGCATCTGGACCATCCGTTGTTAAACCGGTGATTTCTGTAACAGAGCTCTTTATGACTTTGTTAATGTCACTGAGAAATGTTGCTGTCAGATTTAAAGAGGTGTGCACTAGAATAGGTATATCAGCTGTGGCCAAATATACTAGTTGAGTATTTTTAACTCATGTTCAAGAATAAGTAAACGAGTCTACCTTTATAATGAGATCTTCCGAAAAGTGCCACTCACAAATCCTAGACTTATGCGTAAGCAGCAGGTCTTTCTTTGGGATTGTTTTAGCGCACTTAGAGACATGCTCATCATTTTCAGGTGGTGGGAAGAAACTTTTAACTTTATCTGATCTGTGAGCAGATGGACATCTGGGCACAAAGCACAATGGCATTTTCACACTCACTATATTCCCAAATGTAGCTAATATTCTAAAAAATCACTCCCGAAACAAGTAAGGACGCGCGCACCCGGTATAAACAATGCCACCTACGCATCTAAAGCGACCGTTACGCTGCAGTAGCAACTCTCCGCATCGCAGCCACTAGTTTCTCCATTGCGCTGAAGTGAAGTGAGCCGAAGTGCACTCACGTGCTATTCCTATTCGCTATGGTAAGGATGTGCATGAGCAGGGCCGGGGATTGTCTGTTCATTTTTCAGAAGCTTGTTTTGCCATTTGTTTAAGGTCGCACTAACGCATCGAAGGTTTTCGGCGACGGAAATGTGGGAGATCGGGAAGGTAGTGGCCGTGGCCTTAATTAAGGTACAGCCCCAGCATTTGCCTGGTGTGAAAATGGGAAACCACGGAAAACCATTTTCAGGGCTGCCGACAGTGGGATTCGAACCTACTATCTCCCGAATACTGGATATCACAATGACAGGATACACTCCTCAAATTCTTTAAAATCACCTCTTTTTTTCAATGCTTCCAGTATGTCAATTATAATGAGCGAAGATTTATGAATATCATCATCATTAATGTCAATGAATACATCCTTAGCTAACCTGCATAACTGAACATAATCTAGAAGGAAATAATTTTTTACTAGCATTTTCAAGCTCCGGTAATTTTTTGAATATTGCTTTAAGGCTATCAAATGATTCACCTCGATCTTAGAGAGCAATTTCGTTGGTTCAAAAATATAATCTAGTGCTTGAAACATCACAATATTAGGTTCATCATTCAGTAGCATGGCTTCTAGAATTTTAAATGTTAATTCAGCACATACTTATGTAAACAGCAGCTCGATTCTTAGAATCAACAACTTCAATTCATTAATGTATTAATGTATTAATTCACATTTTCTTTTTAGAGATACAATTCTTGAAATTAATAAGTATGCTACAGGTTTCGTACGTGTCTGAAACTCTAATATGGGGTTTGTAATCAAGTTGTAATTCAAAGCAACGAAGGAATCCTGCGGTCCATATTGTAACTCTACAAGGAATATCAGATCAGAGACTTAATCTTGGAACGTGGTCATTTCTAAAAGCAGCAAGTTCCACCACAACGAGCCAAGCGGTCATAAAAACTATTAGTGATTTAAACATCAATTATTCAAACGTAAAGGCATTCTGTACAGACAGTGCCGTTTACATGTTAAAATGTGTAAAAACTCACAAAGTACTAATAGATGATCATTTGATTGGCTTCACATGCTAACGCCATAAGTTTATTCTCTTGGGAGGAATATGGGAGAAAAATCTAAAAAATTCAGGCGGTAAAATTAGAGTAAAAAATTGTTCATATTTGTTATAAATCTTGCAAATACTGTACGTCTTGCTGAATCTCTCCTTTACATTTCGCGTTTGTCGCTGATAAAGAAATAGCCTGGCCCTGTGCAAGAGTATGTATCGTAGACTCTACGACTGTGTTAAAGTGTAAGGAATCACTGGGAAAGGTAGGTTTCATTAATTATTCAACATACGTCTAAGAATGATTTTGTCTAAAATCATACATATAAAAACCAATGTCCTGACCGACTGACTGACACCCCAGACGAGACCATTAAAGATAGGGACATCAAATTCTAGAATATATTTGTATATGTGTCTGTAAGGAAGTTCTAAGGAAAGGTTTACAAAATTTGAATTATATAGGGTCAAAATGGGGTTATATTCGAAATTTTATATTTTTTATTTTCTAGATCGCGAAATAAAATACACCTTAGTTCTTGGAACAAAGCATTCTTCATATAAATTCGTAAAATACAATTTCAGAATTTTAAAAAAAATTTCGACTTGCAAGGGGTGCAAGAGTTTGATCTACGGTATATTCGAAATGTCTTTCCCAGCGGTAATTCTTTGCACGGAACGCACACGTTAACTCGCGACTCGCGGACCCGTATTCAATGTTTTATACAGGTTGCTAGCGATTTTATCTGATGAACTTAATCACAGTCATTGGGCATTGATCTTATAAAGCTCACAATTAAATGTAACTAGGTAAATTGCAAATTACGCCAGGCCGCCCTTGGCATATCATTACTGTTAATAAAGTCAAATTAGAAAACACTGAATACTGGAAGTCTCAAAGCGATGATAATTAACAAGTCTTTGTAACACACTATACGTACACGACGATCAACTGAACTTGGAAGATTGACTACGAGTGAGCACGAAATGAGAACGCTTCCCCCTCCATGCAACCTTATATAGCCTTGACATGATGCCGCTGTCGAGGTGAATCCCCGGCAAACGTCGGCTACTTCTTTGTAATGGCCGAGCAAGGGCCAACGGTCTCGCCTTTAACACCACATTTCTTTCAAATTAGCACAAGTAGTCACTATTATTGCCTCCTGGCCTATGATAATTCTATTCTTATTTTCGTATCAAGTCGTACTTGTGGAATCTAGCTCAGTCGCGGATATATTGGCTTAAATTCAGGTGATTCCAGCCCTGGGATAGCGAAGTTTGTCAACCTGATTCGACTGTTTTGTGGATCCCCGCGTTCAAATATCCTCCCTTCCACCTTGCAGCAGTTGGACTTGATGCTAAAGTAGGGGTCTGCATGATTGAATTCACGGCTAACGGATCAATTTGAACTCAAGGAGTCCGTTCTTACCGCATCGGTACGGGGTTCTCATGAGCTATGGCATGGCCCTCCAGTGTTCCTGCATTCGTTCTCTACGACTCATTGATGTATTAAATAATATTATGCCACAGAGTTCTCATAAATATATGGATGCATATAGTGATGTGGCTCAGTAGAATTGTAGGAGGCGTAGAAGATATTATTGACAACTGTGGAAACACAACATATAACATACACATAACGATAGGTTTACTAACTTCAACATTCAAACATTCTCAAAAATTAGTTTTGGGATTTTTCTTCCAGAGTTCATTAAAAAATATACGTTAGAGTCATCAAACGATTTTAATAAAAAGGTTTACAACATTTCAAAAGTTCATAGTTGCTATCAGAGATTGTCGTAGTGGAGAAGGCGCACAAAACGAACACAAAGGGAAGGTTTACCCCTGATACAATTATCATAATTATGGTTTAATCTCATATGCCCACCAGAAACTATTACGGACGAAACATATATAGCCCTATCTCGTACTGTTTGTGTTCTCCGTACTGACAAACAGAATATTGACAACAAGGCTTTCTGATATACAGCAACTTGCCGATTTTTAACTATAACACAGTACTTGTTGGTCTATTGTCTGGATGCACTCTGTCTTTTACATAACTGTTGCTCTTCGTAAATTTTTCAATCAGACAAGGAAGGCAGGCGTTTTGTCTACAGTAGTTTTCGCAGTGTGTCTCCATTTCAGTAGTAAGTCTGTCCGACTCGTTGGCTGAACGGTCAGCGTACTGGCCTTCGGTTCAGAGGGTCCCGGGTTGGATTCCCGGCCGGGTCGGGGATTTTAACCTTCATTGGTTAATTCCATTGCCTCGGGGTCTGGGTATTTGTGCTGTCCCCAACATTCCTGCATCTCACACTCCACACATAACACTATCCTCCACCACAATAACATGCAGTTACCTACACATGGCAGATGCCACCCACCCTCATCGGAGGGTCTGCCTTACAAGGGCTGCACCCGGCTAGAAATAGCCACACAAAATTATTATTATAGTGGTAAGGCTGCTGTGTGGACATACCGACTCGGGCATTCGGCAGCAGGGGACCAAGTTCACCCTACTCCTTTCCAAAACATACTTGTGCAATCCACTTGCATATTGCTCCCTTTATTTTTACAACATTTTAGTTTACTTTTCACACACGCTTTGGGCTTTAGTGTTCGTTTTTAGCTGACCCTTTAGCAAATTGATTTTGCTCGACATCAACAGCGTTCACCAATCAAATCGTTACGGTCTCCATGCTCAGACTAACTGGGATATGCCGCTCTTCCCTTGGGATAGAACGCAACAAAAGATTATGCACAACAAGCACTAAAGGTTACGACCAAACAAGATTCGCAGCTTCTTACTAGGGCAAAAGAATAACACCCGGTGAGTTGGGATCTGTCGTCTTTCCACTGAGGTATTCATTTGTCATCCAATTCTCCACCAAAATGTCAACTAAGATGAAAAAATATTAGTGGTTAATGGAAGTGAATAGGAGAAAACCATTAGACAAAATAATAAAGGTAGATAATTGCATATTAAGGAATACAAATTAAGAAATGGCACTCAAAGCCGAAAAGCTTACAAATAAGCACGTAAAACCGGAGAGGATATAAACAAGAATAAAATAATATACTATCAAAGGAGAATGAGCGTGTGGTAATGTATGTTTCTCGCATTTCATATTTTATCATATCGCACTTCATTTTAATTATTACCAAGCTCTAATTTTTCCCTGTAGAATATAACCAAACCTTGTGCCTAGGCATGGCTGTCTATAGATTTAAACAGCTTCTGAGAAAAGTGTACCGCCGAGGAACTTATGGCCTACAATTTCGTTCTCTCTCTTTTTTTTTTTTGCGACTGTAAAAAGTGAAATTGGCGTTGGATTTTGCATTTCGGTTTTGTTTTCTCACAAAGAAATGTTGAAACCAGGAAAAACAGCTAAGTCGATGTAATATTATCAGAGAACATGATAGAGGCGATCCACGGCAGATGAGAACAAAAATGATAGGACCTAATGAAAATCTAGAAGACAATTAATGAAGTTCAAGTTTGACTAAATTTTAAAAATACATCAAGTTGTAAATTTTGTTGCTGAAAATATCTTCAATAATTTGTATTATAAGTGACTAACAGTATGCACATTCAATACTGAGCTGTTGGTCATCTGTGTTTAATAAAGAATTGTATTCTGTTCGTGCATTCATACTTTACACGACCATGTGATCGGAACTAGCGGATATTTACCTTACCAGAATTGTCCGTCCTTTAGTTAAAATTTTAACAATTACGAATACCCTCACGTCAGTATTTGATGGGTGTATTATACGAGCACAGGTGAGTAGCTCAGATAGTAGAAAGCTGGACTTATGCCCCCTTATTGGTGTGTTCGATTCTGGCTCACTCATTCCGGTACCGAGCTCGATAGCTCCAGTCGCTTAAGTGCGGCCAGTATTCAGTAATCGGGAGATAGTGGGTTCGGCAGCCCTGAAGATGGTTTCCGTGGTTTCCCATTTTCACACCAGGCAAATGCCGGAGCTGTACCTTAATGAAGGTGACAGCCGCTTCCTTCCACTTCCTAGGCCTTTCCTATCCCATTGTCGCCATAAGACATATCTGTGTCGGTGCGACGTATAGCAAATAGCAAAACTCATTCAAGTAGTCCATAATCCAAACATTCTTCAGTTACCTTGAACATTCTGAACATGCTCAAATTAAACCCGAAGTAGATCCCTATATAGAAACTATGCCTAAAACTATCTCTTCTCCTTCTTCTTCCTATTTTCTTCTTCTTCATGTCATTTTTACACTTATGTAGGGTCGGCACTACCCGTGGGTTGAACCCAGTTTTAGGATCAGATGACTTCCCTGACTCCAGACCAATTTGGACGGATGCACACAAGATCGTGGTTTCTGTGTTGGTGTGTAGTGTGATGTATTATTTTCGAACGAAAATATGTATTTACACAAACGCGCATCTTCCGTGCTAGAGGAAGCAATTGCACGTGGATAAATTCCTCACTCCGTCCTCCGTCCGAAAACCAAACCCAGGCCGTCAGAAACAAAGGCCGCCACGCTGGTCATTCTGCCAATGTACCGGACAACACACCAGTCTAAAATCCGAACCAAAATTGAATAGTTGTGAATGCAATGCACAGACCTGCACCCCGCTTCCATTTCTCGTACTTTACTGCCATGTTGGGATAATATTCAATTTATATACTTGAAATGATCAAATCAGTTAAATCTCTAGACTCCATCTCGACATTCAGATTTCATTGAACTTTTCTTATCTCATTTCCATAGTCTTGAAAATGCTGTTTTCATAACTTTCTCGTTTAACTTCTCCTCAAGTTCCAATTGAATTTTATTACAGCCAGATCATGAAATTATATGCAGCAATGTTAGGTTTCCAAAGTGCCTGGTGCTATTGTGAGAGTTAAGAGACGCGGAATTGGCTTCAATTTACCAAATCGTAAGTTATTTCCCAATACTAAACGAAGCTACTTATAAAACATACTCAAGAACACATCAGAGCAATAAATATTAATTTTTCACGTAAGCTAGGGAGTACAGCATCTTCTATAACTAAGTATCATGTTACTATGTGGACATGAAAGCAGGTTGTAGTGGGAGAGACCAGACATCGTGCTGAAAGCGAGCTGCTCGGTCTAGAGTCAGACCAACTTCAACCGAGGAAATGAAATACCGAGTGGCACCCTAGAACTCGATGAATTGAAGGACTCCATCCTTAATAGGATCCTATCTTCGCCTCTCTACCCTTATATTAGTACGGTATTTTTTTTAAGTTAAGCAAAATATCGTCGTTCCCGGGACAAAACCTCCCATGTGATAATATTTTTGGAGATATACTGACCCGCAGCACATACATCATGAAGAGCGAGAATGCCTTGACAATGTGTGTTGAGTCATCAGTCCATAGACTGGGTTGATGCAGCTCTCCATGCCACCCTATCCTGTGATAACCTTTTCATTTCTACGTAACTATTGCATCCTACATCTGCTCTAATCTGTTTATCATATTCATACCTTGGTCTAGCCCTACCGTTCTTACCACCTACACTTCCTTCAAAAACCAACTGAAGAAGTCCTGGGTGTCTTAAGATGTGTCCTATCATTCTATCTCTTCTTCTCGTCAAATTTAGCCAAATCGATCTCCTCTCACCAATTCGATTCAGTATCTCTTCATTCGTGATTCGATCTATCCATCTCACCTTCAGCATTCTCCTGTAACACCACATTACAAAAGCTTCTATTCTCTTTCTTTCTGAGCTAGTCATTGTCCATGTTTCACTTCCATACAATGCCACGCTCCACACGAAACTCTTCAAAAACATCTTTCTAATTCCGATATCAATGTTTGAAGTGAGCAAATTACTTTTCTTAAGAAAGCCCTTCCTTGCTTGTGCTAGTCTGCATTTTATGTCCTCCTTACTTCTGCCATCGTTAGTTATTTTACTACCCAAGTAACAATATTCATCTACTTCCTTTAAGACTTCGTTTCCTAATCTAATATTTCCTACATCACCTGCCTTCGTTCGACTGCACTCCATTACTTTTGTTTTTGGACTTATTTATTTTCATCTTGTAGTACTTACCCAAGACTTCATCCATACCATTCAGCAACTTCTCAAGATCTTCTGCAGTCTCAGATAGAATAACAATATCATCGGCAAATCTCAAAGTTTTGATTTCCTCTCCTTGGACTGTGATTCCCTTTCCAAATTTCTCTTTGATTTCCTTTACTGCCTGCTCTATGTAAACATTGAAAAGGAGAGGGGACAAACTGCAGCATTCACACAAAATTGCACCTTAGATGACAGAACCTTACCGGCCGAAGTTCTAAGCAAAAATATTTCACATAGGAGGTTTTGTCCCGGCGACGACGATATATTCTATCCCCGCAGTGTAACAGCTAACGCTATTAGCTGTCGTCCTTGGAGGTTAGGGTTATTCACTCTACTGCCAGATATATGACACTGGCAGCGAGGCTGATATGTGGGGACTGTATATGAAAAGAGCTGCCCTTCGAAGAATATGAAGACCTGAGTTTGGTTCAGTCTTACTAAAGATATACATTTTGTTTACCTTCCATTCGTCAAAGCTGAATCGTAGACACCTGCACGTAAGGTCTGCTCGTTATTAGGACCCTGATTCTTATGTAATAACATACTTCATTCCTTTACTTCTAAACAACCGAAAATGTCAGCGCATTGTTAATCTGATATGGTTATATCTATGTTCCATTTCACATACTTTTACATATTCTTAATACTGTTACATATTTTTGCATATTATGAGAAGAATGTAACATTTTTGTACATATCTACGGACTTATTTATAAAATTGTGTCAGCTCATTTAATCGACAAGCTATAATAAAGTATTTGGCGAATTTAATTTCATATAGAATATGTTTCAATTTCTAAAGTTGGCTTTAAAATTCCTTTAAAATTGGGATTGCTGAGCGAGTTAGCCGTGCAGTTAGGGGTAGGGACGCGCAGATCTGAACTTCCATCTGAGAAATAATGGGTTCGAACTCCACTGTCATCAGCCCTGATGACTTGGTTCGAGTGTTTCCTGATCGATGGATAGGTAGAAGTGGCCCGATTGCTTGGTCTCCACGCTCACCTGATCTTAACCCTCCCGTTTTCTACTTGTGGGGCCATTTAAAATCATCGGTGTATTCGTCTCCGGTGCCTGATGCGAAAACTCATCGGAATCGAATTGTGGCATCGTGTGAGGACATACGCAATATTCCTGGAGTTTGGGATCGTGTTTGCAAGTCAATGAGACATCGATGTGAGGTCTGTATTCAAGCAGGAGATGGATATTTTTAACTTCTTCTGTAATGACAATGACCTGTGGAAGAAAAACGTTCCGGTGAAGTACAGTGTTGCGAACTCCATAACTCGGAAATGAAGCATTTCCGGACACATGTTGTAATGCACTATTTTGATTGTCTACATGTAACAAATACACACCTGAAATTATGCCCCCTATTTTTGAAACACCCTGTACATTCACTTCATTTAGTAACATTTATTTGCTTCATTTTCAGGGCATGAGGTAAACAGGATATTAGCTACAACAATACACTGTGTACTAACACATTCCGCGATTTACAGCGCATATTATTATTTTTTTAAATATTGTAAGTATTTTGATTATTCCTTTAATTTGATTGTTTAATGCTGTCCAAATTACCTAAAGCAACAGCGATGATTTTTGTCATAAAATCGGGAGGCATTTAAAACAATTTCACTGTCTCATATTATAATCATGTCATAATAAAAAGGAATGTGCGAACGTTTTGTAAATTTTGTGCATTAATACTTTAATGCTATTAAATATCTTATGAATATTACCAGATATATTACCCGGCACTGCCCGGGAATTTCATGGATCGTTTACTTTTGCGTATATTATTAGATGTTAATTATGTGTGAATATAATTTTTGTAGATTTCGTTATTGTGACGTTGACATTTTAAGCTATTTCGTAGTTTAGAAGTTATTGTTATGTGTTCAATTTCAATTTGAAGTCTTATAGATCATTTTGTTTCTCGTTCATTAAACTAATCTCGGTAAGTTTGGACATTTTATTCACCACCACTTTTCGCCATGCCTGCGCTGCTGAACTGGGATTTAAACCGAATCCAGAGTGCCACAATACAACTCAGTGACAACGCAGACTATGGATTCGACACCACTATTGGTCGTTTTCGATTATTCTTGTACGTTATTCCCTCCCCCTGGATTTGCTAGAAGGTGTTTTACTCCTCCAGTGAAAATGAAATGAAATGGCGTATGGCTTTTAGTGCCGGGGGTGTCCGAGGACAAGTTCGGCTCGCCAGATGCAGGTCTTTTGATTTGACACCTGTAGGCGACCTGCGCGTCTTGATGAGGATGAAATGAAGATGAAGACGACACATACACCCAGTCCCCGTGCCAGCGAAATTAACCAATTATGGTTAAAATTCCCGACCCTGCCGGGAATCGAACCCGGGACCCCTGTGGCCAAAGGCCAGCAAGCTAACCATTTAGCTATACTCCTCCAGTATCTTTTCGAGATAGTAATTCGTATTTGTACGAAGTTCGGTTGAGAACTGTTCTGAAAGATACTATACACAAGTTCATCTACAATTTGGGTAATTTTCCCTTTCACATCTTTTACTTTTGGAATTTGTATTCCAACTGTATTCTAAGTTTTCTTAATTGTGACGTTGACTGATTGTTTATGAATTCTTGTGCAAGTTTGTAAATATAGAAATATTTTTATGTGTTTAATAATTATACAAATAAAAATAGTGTACGTTATAGCTTAAGAATGTTTTGTTTCGCGTTAAAGTATATCCTTGTGGCAGCCCAGATTGTTTGGGAAGTAGTTGATCCTTTCAAAAAAAAAAAAAAACCCAGTCTTATAACGTACGCGTCGCATTATAGATATGATGTACACGATTCCAACTGTCACTGGAGCTGTTACCAATTAGCCGATCGACACCGATAACTGTGTAAAAACTTCAATATCGATGAATTTGGACATTTCCTTTATTACCCCCTTCTTAATCACCTTGACTATTGGTGATGAACTTGGAGTTAAATGATATCCGGAGTGCTACTATTCATCTCAGTGACCTCAGAAACTAAGGATTCGACACTAATATCGACTGTTTTCGATCATTTTACTTGTGATCCCCTCCCCCAGGGGTGTCTTACCCCTACGGTATCTTTTCGAAATAGTAAGTCATATCCGTTTGGTTGAGATCTGTGACGGGGTTTGACCTTCAACTTAAAGGTATCCGGACTGTCAGTTTTTATCTAAGCGACCCAGAAAACTATGAATTTCGTTTTCTATTATTTTTAGTATCATCCCCTCCGCCAGGGGTGCTAGGGGTGTCTTACCCCACGTAAGGTCAGTAAGGTCACCCCTATCATCATGGCATTGATTCAGAAATCTTGTCAAAATTTCTTCCTTGTAGTAATCGTTCAGATCAGTCGGCTTGCACACAGACAGTAGAAGGCTAATTAATAACTTCTTAGCCTCTAAAATTACATAAAACTCCTGCACTTTTCGAGATATAAAACAATTGTAAAAAAAAGCAAAGTCATCTCCGTACAGGCCATGAAGGCCCTTGGAGGGGTGGAGGGTAAAGGCTTCCACTATCCGTAACCTCGGCACTTGATGGGGTAGAGTGGTTAACTCTACGCCCGGCCGCCTTTGCCCCCAGGAATTAACCTGGTACTCATTTTTGGTGAAGGCTGAGTGAACCTCAGGGCCATATGCACCTCCGGAAGTGGAAATCTCATTTCTTAAATTTTACGACTTTCTGACAGGGATTCGAACCCACGTCCTTCCGGGCGAACCGAGTACGCCTTTACCGCGTCGGTCAGGCAGCCCCTATAAAACAATTGTATTGCTTTATATTCTCCGTGAATTTATTCATTAATCTTAAAAGGAAGTGAAATCCTTTATAAGCTGTGATTGACTGTTTACAATAATCCACGATCCTTTTATTTACAGGAGTGGAATGCTACCGTTGACAGACGTCGTTAAAAGGCTGTGATAGCTATGGGCCTCCCTTTTGTCTGGCAGTGTCGTTTGCGACATCATGATAATGAAGAGGGAGGCTCGTTCAAATGAAATGAGCCCCACATAAAGATATCTAATTGGCACGAGTGTGAACAAGTCAATAACAACCGGGCTATTTAGAACTTGCCAGGTTTTTTTGTGGCTTTGGGTGCTCCGAAACACAAATATTGATAACAAATTTTGAGACTAATTACATTGCTTAGGTCTTTCTTTTCTTGTCGTAACTTCCTCTCTTCCATAATGCCTTTATACTTGGCAAACGGTTTGGTTTAGCAACGCGTCGAATTCTAGGGAAATATTAACATACAGTATTTTTAATACGAAGAAAGATTTCACATCCACACAAAGGTAATAAATAGTAAAGCAAGGAAGCAAAGGCCCGTGTTGCAATATATCCATAACCTTGTCTCTAAATGGGATACAAGGATTAGCCCGGTCAACTTTGCCCTCAGGAATTAAAAAACCGCATGGCACAAGAGACTCGAAGTGCCATGGCCTACCAAGCGACCTCTGCTCAGCCACTAGGTCTGCAGATTATAAGGTGTCGTGTGGTCAGCACGACGAATCCTCTCGACCGTTTTCTTGGATTCCTAGATCGGGCCACCATCTCACCGTCAATTTTAATACGTGGGCTATGTGGACCTCGAATCGGCCCTCAGGTCCAGGTAAAACTCCCTGACCTGGTCGGGAATCGAACCCGGGGCCTCCAGGTAAGAGGCAGACATGCTACCGCTACACCGCGAGGCAGGCCACCCTCAGGAATTAATGTCTTATTCAAAGTTAAGCGCTGCTTAAGAGTTGGAAACCTCGTTTCTAAATGTTTTGACTTCCTGGCGGGGAATCGAACTCACAGTTTTTCCCATGGTACTACAGCCCTGAAGGGCCTTGGCCTACCAAGCGACCGCTGCTCAGCCCGAAGGCCTGCAGATGTCTTGTGGTCAGCATGACAAATCCTCTCGGCCGTTATTGTTGGCTTTCTAGACCGGGATCAAACTCACTGCCCTGCGATGTGAACGGAGCACAGAGTTACTGCCTAGAACTGAAGCACTTTAGGCTATTTCAAATGCGTGAACATAATGGTTGGAAAATTATATAAATACATTCCAAATATAATGCAGTGAGCTCCTAAGCCGATATACGTTTTGGGTTGTTATTAACAAATGCATAGAAACTCTGAGATATGCAGCTGGCAATGTCTATCTACAATAGTAAATAAAAACATAAGTTACATCACAAATATGACTTTAGAGGTCTGACGATGTGGAAGGACGAGTCTTTCCAGAGCTCCGATGTGTTTGACCATGGGCTGAATCCCACCTTCGTACGACAGTGAGATCATTCCGCATCTTGTTACTTATGATTCTTGGTAGTTGTTATAAGTAGGGCCCGGATTTTTAAAAATGCATATGCGCATATGCAAATGCATATTTTGAACGTTAGTGCATTTTTTGAGTCTGGTAAGTGTATTTTGTTTTATGTTTAGTGCATATTTTCCGAGTTTTAGGGCATATGAATCCGATCCCTACTTATAACGGACTTGCTACTTGTTGGCGGAGTTGAGTTGAACTCAGGATCTGTAGTGGACTGTGATGTTTAGGTACCGTTACCGAAGCAGAGACTGTAGTTAAGTGTTCTACGTATATTATAAGCATTAATAACGCCATAAAATGCGTAATATGTCTAAAACGGTTCCACTTTAGCTGTGCTAATTGAGAAAATTGTCCTAACAGCCCAAGGCTTCATAAAATTTGTAACACTGTGAAAAATATGAGGGAGGCAATCAAGGCTAGAGACTTGAACAAACTTGGACTATAAAGGAAGCTTCCAACATCCGAATAAAAATGAAATAGAACACCATCGTACACTAATTCACTTAAAGTATTCCCGTATATTATCATTAATTGTAATAGAAGTACGGGAATAAAATATAAACGAGCCCATGTAAAGAAAAGTCTATCTGTACAAGAGAAATATGTGGCCTTCTAATATACTCACACCACCTGCTGCTGTTTATGACGAACACTTTTTTTTATCTTTCTCTTGGCACAGCCCAGAGAAAAAATGTAGCTTCCACCGAAGTCTTAGTCCTATGTTTTTAACTGTATGGAAGCTGCTGAGGCATGATTGGTGCTGAAGTAATGCCATTCTCAGCACAACACGCGAGGTCATAGGGCCAGTCGGTGCTGCAGTATCACTTTCAGGCCCATTACGGAAAGCAGTGGTAAACTACATCTCTCCTTATCTTCCCTAGTACACCTCATTGTGGAACTGCCAAGGTTTCTTGCAGTTTCCCTATAAGCGAGTAACCTTGTTGGTGTTACTTGAGGACCGAATCTTCCTTCGGGTCGATGGCCAAACAAAGAGATAGACAGACAGACAAACAAAGTACAGGCGTGTATAACAAATACGTTTATTAAGACATGTATATGTAGAATGACATTGTCTTGAAGAGAAAGACGTACTGTAAATGGTACTGGAAGAAGGAAATAGACGCCTTGAAATACGATGTTAATGAAGAACGAAATGGGCAACCGGATTACGAATTAAGTGATGTTGAGTGAATTTCATGAAAAAAGAATATATTGTGAAATTCCACCGGAACAAAGAATAGATAATCTGGACACGTTCACATACTTTTAAGAGAATGTGTAACGGAGTCTATTGGCATCAAGATATGAATACGACAAATATATAGAGTACATATAGACTGCATTAGATAGCACACGATACAGTACCGAGCATGGCTCTATTCTTCTTCTTATTGAAAATGAGAATCCACAACCTATTTCCAGTCATTTGACCGGGTCAGGAATGGAATGAATGAAGCCCCGTTGTAGCGCCGAGGATGGGAATTGTGCCGACTGTCGAAGCCTGCCGCACTTCTCTGGGGCAATGATTAATGAATGGTTAATGAAATAAAATGATATTGGAGAGTGTTGCTGGAATGAAAGATGACAAGAAAAACCGGAGTACCCGGGAAAATCCTGTCCCGCCTCCCCTTTGTCCAGCACAAATCTCGCATGGAGTGACCGGGATTTGTATCACGGTACCCAGCGGTGAGAGGCCGGCACGCTGCCGCCTGAGCCACGGAGGCTCTATTATTATTATTATTATTATTATTATTATTATTATTATTATTATTATTATTATTATTATTATTATTATTATTATTATTATTTGTCGTTTCGTCCTACTGAGGATCACGGACCTCGTAGCGTCTCGTCACTTGGGCCTTCTGTTTTCTCCTCTTCCAGTACTCCTTCATTTTCTGGCTGTGAGTCAGCTTTCTTTCCTCCATCCATATAAGTCTGCTGGTCCCTACGTTCTTCCTACTGGTAAGTGACGTTTGAAAATTTCCGCGCTGGATGGCTTGCAGAAACTCCGGGAGGCCATGTATAGATTCACGCGGGAACCGCAGTTGTTCCAGTTCCGACCTGGCCGAAGAGATCCACTTGTTCCTGGATTACTTCCCTCTGTCTGCCACAGCGACAATCCTGTTGGTAAGGCTGCAGCGTTTCATGCGGATTAGGTGCCCATAAAAGACCAGGCGCCTTATCCTTTTACAAGTAACGATGTCTTCCAGATGTTCGTATAGCTCATCGTTGTGCCGAATTCTGTAGGTGCCTACCTTTTCTCTTACGAGCCCCGGTATTATCCTCAGCAGGATCTTCCTTTCTTTGAGTTCTAGTTTCCTGGAAGGACCTTTCCTGATCATCACGAGACACTCAGGAGATGGTTTTACTATCGCATTGTAGTGCCTGATTTTGAGTTTCTTGGAGAGGTACTTTGTTGCGCAGATGCTTTTGCAGGATTGGCCCTTCAAAATTGGTGCACCTGGTGTCTATGTCTATGTTCTCACTCTGGTTTGCATTGATCCACCCTCCTAGATACTTGTAGTATTAGTAGTAGTAGTAGTAGTAGTAGAAGAGTAGTAGTAGTAGTAGTAGTAACATTAGCAGTCGTAGCATTATAGGTACCGCCTCTGTGGTGTAGTGGTTAGTGTGAGTAGCTGCCACCCCCGGAGAACCGGGTTCGATTCCCGGCTCTGCCACGATATTTGAAAAGTGGTACGAGGGCTGGAACAGGATCCACTCAATTGAGTAGAGGTGGATTCGATTCCCACCTCAGCCATCCTGGAAGTGGTTTTCCGTGGTTTTCCACTTCTCCTCCAGGCAAATGCCGGGATGGTACCTAACTTAAGGCCACGGCCGCTTCCTTCCCTCTTCCTTGTCTATCAATTCCAACCTTCCCATCCCCCCGCAAGGCCACTGTTCAGCTTAGCAGGTGAGGCCATCTGGGCGAGGCACTGGTCATCTTCCCCAGTTGTATCCCCGACATAGAGTCTGAAGCCCTTGAGGCGGTAGAGGTGGGATCCCTCGCTGAGTCCGAGGGAAAAGCCAACCCTGGAGGGAAAACAGATTAAGAAAGATTAAGAAGAAATATTATAGGTACATATTTAAGGTGAGTCCGATTGCTGTAACTTTTAAGAGATGCCTAAGTGCCATAATCGTGCCCCGAAAGGCCTTCGTTTAGTTGAACTCATTAGTTACAACAGGATGCTCCTGGATTTGTACGTTTTGACTTGAGCTTAGCAGGCGAATGCCCCAACTAACTATGCTACTCAGCTGTTTGATTCTTCTTCTCCAGAACTTCCTACACCCTGGTGTGAACTGAGCTACACATGTAAAATTACCCCACATTCACGGTAGGGTGCCCCTTCCAACTCTATGCGGGGGAATGTATTCTATTGCGTGTTGCTGTAGTGGTAGATAGTCTTTACTGTTTTGTGTGTATATAAAGAGATGTTCAATAGGATAAACACAAACACCGAATCCTCAGCCTAGATAAATTAGCGGCTAAAATTCACGAAGAGGCTGAGTATCGTACCTAGAACTCTTTGAACTTAAGATAGTGACTCTGACCATTCATCCAAGAAGCTGGACACTCAGCTATTTGATTATTAATTTTATTATGATGTCGGTAGGAAAGTGAACATAACAGGACTGAATGCCAGGTCAGGAGTTCTAAATTGGAAAAGGGGGATCATTTATTTATTTAGGATGTGTATTTTCCTGAGTACTTTTGTATCCATCTCTTAGCACAGGCCAGAGTAAAGTGTAGCTTCCACCGAAGTCCCAGTCTCATCCATAGCTGTGACAATATGGAAGCTGCTGGGGTATGGGTGGTGCTGAGTAATGACATTCAGAGCACGACTAGTGCATCTGAGTGTTATGAAAGGTGTTGCTCATAGGGTCAGTCGTGCTGCAATAGCACTTTCTGACCCAGTGAGGAAAGCAATGGCAAACTACCTCACTCCTCGTCTTGCCTAGTATGCCTCATTTTGGTGCTGCCATTGGTTTTTGCGGTTTCCTTATAACCGCATAACCTTTGGTGGTGCCAATTGAGGATCCAACCAGCCTCTGGGCTGATGACCTAACAGACAGACAGGAATATAGCAGCTGGATTTGAATCAAACTGCGGCAAAGCCAATAAAGTGAGTGCACAGTTGCAGCCAACGTTGTTGTTCTGTAAGAAAAATATCACCACTCGAACTAATCTATCATTCCATCGGTCTACTTTCAGTCTGACTTTGCTGTACGGGGGCAATATTTGGGTGTACTCACGGTATATTATGCGTTAGAAGTAATAGTTATGACTGTACCGTACATGATTTCTAATACTTACATACGGGAACGATGGCAGGAGGATTCTTGGAATGAGAAGATAAGGGCTGGATTAGGAATAAGCTTTATGGATGAAGCTGTACGCGCAAAACTGGCTTCGGTCGAAATTCGTGCCCATACCAGCAAAGATAGCTTTCGTCTTTTCAGCTATTGGTGCAATCCATAACACCTGCGTAATTTGCCGTTTGTGACATGATAATGAAATGTCAGATCAAATCTTTGTTTTGAAAAATGGGTTTTCACTGTATGAAAGAGATGAGCTACAGATGAAGTTTACGTTTAACGAAGACCTGCACCTCTTCCTTCGATGTGAATCACGATCGATGATAATATGACATCTATTATTCCGAGCTGTAAAAACATACATTTATGCTAGAGGTACCCACTTTTGTTGGCCAAAAAAGTGTGGTGTGTTTGATTTAATCGTCAGGTGATTATTAATTTAAAAATTATTGAAATAAAAGTATATGTTTAACTGAACAGTTCACATGAATCCATTAATGTGCTGGATTACGGACTGAATCGCATATCAGATTTTATCATTCAAATTAATTTGATACAAAACAATGTACCGATGATTATCGCTTCATGTGACTATATATCCATAAATTGCGATGTGTCTCATATTTCTCTCGAAATAAATTCATGGAATGTATCAGTTATATTTCAGGCGAATGATATAATTTCCGGGCTGAGTACTTCAGGTTGTAGAACGTAGGATTTGTAAGCCTAGGATGGTGAATTGGATCCTAGCTCAGTTCGGTGACATTTTTTTTTTTGCTAGGGGCTTTACGTCGCACCGACACAGATAGGTCTTATGGCGACGATGGGATAGGAAAGGCCTAGGAGTTGGAAGGAAGCGGCCGTGGTCTTAATTAAGGTACAGCCTGGTGTGAAAATGGGAAACCACGGAAAACCTCAGTGATAATTAAACGTATAAAATGTCTCATATCACACAAGTTTCTACATGTTACGGTGACCAAAATTCATGACCTTCCTCATCAACTGAGGCACATTAGATACAGAACTGTATGCATCTCTGCCACCTGTTGCTATGTATCGATGGATTCAGAAATTTTTAGTCTATCTGTCTCTTGGGACAGGCCAGATCAAGATGATGATCATTGTTGCTAAAAAGGCCTAACATCTATGTCATCGTGCCCTCTCCCGGCCAGACTAAGACGTAGTTTCTACTGAAGTCTCAGTCTCATTTGTCTGTCACAATATGAAAGCTACTGAGGAATGGGTTGTGATGAATCATGCCCTAGTGCATGGAGATGTTAAGACATATGGTTCTCGAAGGGTTAGATGTGCTGTTATAGTATTTTCTAACTCAGTGAAAATAGTAAATTCAAAGTATCTCAGCCCTCTTCGTGCTTTGCCTACCTCATTATCGTGCCTCCATCGGTTTTTTCGGTTTCCCATGACGACGTAACCTTCCTGCGGAGCTCTTTCAGGATCCAGCATGCTTTCTGGATAATGATTTGACAGACAAACAACATATACTTTAATTTTTTAACTCCATTCGCATGTATTTCCTGACAACTTTTCCCTGTCAGCTGATTTTTTAAAATTTATTTAAAGGCTTACAGTACCGGGCATGAAATTGAAAATTTTTGACTTCTCTTCTTCATGAGACTATTTACCTATGTCAAAAAATTATATTACGGAAAATCTAGTTAAAATAAGATATGCAATTTACTTATTTACTTCAAAATATCACTACGGTGCTGCGCGTAAAATTTATGGGGCGCTTACCTGTCTCTACATCACGTTCTGCGAGCGGCCAGTTTTCAGACACTACGTGGGTTGTGTTGAATTCACAGAAAACCTTCAATGTTCTCCATTTTCTAGTTTTCATTTTTACATTTTTCGTTTTTGATTGTTTCATTTCATATTATTTTCGCCAACAGAAGTCACACAATACTTCAAGTACATCACTTATTCACCGCCGCTATTAGAGTATAAACGGGCGCAATGTTACGATGGTTCGTGTCATAAAAGCAAACAATAAAGCATGTGGGGAAAGTGTGTGGAGGAAAGGGAACCGTGGTAGAGTGCTTTCCAAAAAGTCAGGTTAAGGCAGATGTTGGGGAAAGTAGACCTACACAAGATCATTATACACTAGGAACATTTTATAAAAGAAAAGTTCCAACAGTTAACAGTTACACTTTATCGATAAAAATTATCTAGGAAAACCCTATTCGTTGACGTTCATAAACACTGTTCGTTCAGAAAGTAGCTTAAGAGCAAATCATAAGTCATGAACACTTGAGATTTTAATTGGTTGTGAACAAATGAATAAATTGTCACTTCATCGTCTCGTTCACTAATCTGTCGTCCTTATTGTGATATATATGGTTTATTTGGTAGTTTGAATAATAAGGATCTTTACCTGTCCAAAAATGTACACATCGCATGGTTGAGAGAAAGGTGTACACCTGAGTCGGATTATTTCCACTTGAATTTTACATTCACCTTTGTACGTCAATTAATTTCTCATTGAAAAAGTAGGATTTGTTTCTCCACCCCAAGAATAAAAAAAAAATAAGAATTTGTTCTCCCATACATACGATGATTCCTAAAGAAAACTTCCAAAAGTTGTAGAATTTAATTCGCTCGATTTTCAAACTATTAGATGCACGTTCATACATTCATCCGATAATTGGGGCATTCTTATTTAAAAGTGCGGTTAGTTCTTAGAAACACGAAAGACAAACGGTAATAGTGTGCTGGACCTGTAATGTTATACTAGGCCTTAGAATAATGTGTAAGTGATGCCACCAATATTCTCTTAAAATCTAATCCCATTTATATATTAAAGTACGTCTTACATTTGCTCTGCATTCACAGTCGGTCTAATATGATTTCATCTGGATTTATGGAGTGACAGATTATTGAAACTTTTCGGCAGAATTTTTGTTGGAGAGAGTTGTTTTCTTTAGATTTCTTTGCGTTGACGTATTCTAATTGGATTTTTAAAGGATGTCAGTCACCCATACGATGCTGCTAATTGAAATACAAGCGTTGAAAACTACTAAACTACTAAGTGTACAAGTGACTGGCATTGTATGTTTTCTTGCTTCCACAGATCGTCTGAATGCCTATTTATTAGTGTTGTTCTGTTTGTCTACTCGTATTCCATCGATTTTAATATAATTTTCGCACACCTATTAATGTTCCTTTCATTTCAGAAAGTTACCATCGTATTTCTGTAATTATTTTATACTCCAATTAAGGGGATTTTTTGCAAGGTTTACAGTTTTCTTCTGCATATAAATGCACCTTACCGTATTTTCTGAATTTATATGACGGATTACATGTCGCTGGACGTTTTAGAGAACTTACCATGGAGGATGATTCATCGTCAGAGCACGGATGTTCTTCTTCGTTCAGTCCGTATAATTACTCCTCTTCATAAAAGTTAAATTTCTTCGTTGTTCCATTCCATTCTATTTTAAGTTCATACATTGAATAAACGGAGTTTTAAGATGGGTTGTTTGCTAGATTCTTCTCCAATTACACACTCACTTCGGAACAAACAGTCGAAAACCAAAGGCAACATACACCCACTTAACCGATAATTCCTTAGGCAACATTATAGCGAGCCTCCAAAAGGAATATCTTGTTCCATCAGTGAAACGCGAAGGAAGAAGTTAAATGTGGGTTCAATGTACTAACATAAATGTAGTAATACCAGACAGGTGAACAGGAAACTTGTTGAATGGATATAAATAATCTATAGAACAGTCTTGCTCCAAAACTAAATGATTAGCGTGCTGGCCTTCGGTCACAGGGGTTCTGGGTTCGATTCTCGGCAGGGTCAGGAATTTTAACCATATTGGTTAATTTCACTAACACGGCGGCTTGGTGTATTTGTCGTCTTCATCGTCATTTCATCCTCATCAGGACGCACAGGTTACCTACGGGAGTCAAATTAAAAATACTGCATCTGGCGAGCCGAACCTCTCCTCGGAGACTCCCGGTACTAAAAGCTATACACAATTTCATTTCATCTATAGAAGAAAACGTAGATGAAGAACGCACAAACCGAATTAACAGGAACAGTTTTCCTTGATGTGAGGAAATGCCGGAAGACTCTTCCTTGTGAGGAATGACCCTTGCAGAATGATGCCCTCACCTTATCCACACTGCTGCAAATCATTTGGTGGGAAAATCTTTTAGACAAGGCCCATTAATGTTCACATACATCACAGACGCTAGAGAATGTTTTTTGCATTCTACTCTGCACTCAAATTAATAAGAGTATTATTCATGACACTAAAACCCATTTCACATTCTGCGGAAGACACTGGTATTACTTGTATTCTTTGCATCAGTTCCTTTAAGATTATATCAAAAAATTCCATTTTTTCACTTGCTTAAACAGGCGAAATTATTTCAAAATTTTCACAATAATAGAAATTTAGGCGTTTGTAGGCACTTATTTCAGAGTGTTACATAAGGACTCGATTATTTTTCATAATTTGTTTTACGTTGCACCGACACAGATAGGTCTTATGGCAACGATGGGAGAGGAAAGGCCTAGGAGTGGTAAATAAGCGGCCGTGGTGTTAATTAAGATACAGCCCAAGCATTCGCCTTGTGTAAAATTGGGAAACCACGAAAAACCAACAGTGGGGTCCGAACCCATTTTCTCCTGGTTGCAAGCTCACAGCTGTGCGTCCCTAACCGCATGGCCAATTCTCCCGGTACTCGATTTTCTCATCGCCAAATAACACTAATTAATTTTCTTGTTGCGTTACCACATTTCCTTTAAAACTTCACAGTCTTTAGAAATGAACTAGTATTTGGAAGTCTTGCAATCATATTATCCACTAAACCTTGAAGAAACTACTGTTGATTACGATAAAAAATCCCTGGATACTATAAATTTTCACGACCCTATTGTGCTCGAAATAAACATTCAGCGTATTAGGGGGTGTTCAGTACATATAGTAAATTAGAAACAAAAGTGGACATTAACATACTGGCGTGATCCGTACCTACAACATTCTGATTTCAATTCCAGTGCCCTTGTCTATTGAGCTGTGGTGACCTAGGTCATACGTGTTCTGTTGGAAATGATCTAACCTACTACTAATCGCCCGTTGTGGGCCAATGATTACTGAATTGAAAATATTGAATTTTCGCGAATACATTGTACTCGAAATACACATTCAAAGTATTACTGGAGTGCAGTACACATAGTGCGTACGGAAGAGATGTTGCGAACAGAACCGACACTAGTGCGATGCGAACCCACAACGATCACATTCTCCGATGGATTCATTAAATGTAATATGTTATTCTGTGAAGTATTTTAATGTCTCCCAATAAATTCTTCCAAGAATTACATGAAATGCCTAATAACTATTCTAACCTGTTGCCAGTAGTTTAACGTCGCAAGAACACAAGGAAGGTAGCAACCGTGGTTTGAATTACGGTACCGCTCAAGCATTTGCCTGATGTGAGAATGGGAAAACACAGAAAATCATCTTTAGGGCTGCCGACTGTGAGATTTGAATCCACTATCTCCCGAATGAAAGCGCACAGCTTTGCGACTCTCACCGCAAGGCCAACTCGCTGGGTACAATCGGTACTTGAAACGAAGAAAAGGAACTAAGGGTGGTGAAGAAGCGAATCTACCTAAGATTCTTGTGAAGAATTACGGGAAAAAATTCGAGATCACTAGTTTTGTTGTCCACCTTTCTGGTGTAATGATTAGCGTGATTAGCTGTCACCCTCGGAGGCACAGGTTCTATTCCCGGCTTAGCCACGAAATTTGAAAAAGTCGTATGAGGGTTGGAACGGGCTGCACACAGTCTCGGGAGGTCAAGTGAGTAGAGATTGGTTCGATTCCCTCCTCAGCCATCGTCGAAGTGGTTTTCCATAGTTTTCCACTTCACCTCCATGCAAATGCCGGGATGGTACCTAACTTAAGGCCACGGCCGCCTCCTTCGCTCTTCCTTGCTTGTTCCTTCCAAACTTCCCATCACTCCACAAGGCTCCTGTCGAGCATAGCAGGTGGGGCCGTCAGGGAGAGGTACTGGTCCTGTTCCATAGTTGTATTCTCCGACCCAATGTCCCGCGCCCCAGGACATTGCCCTTAAGCGATAGAGGTGGGATCCCTCGCTGAGTCCGAGGGAAAAGCCGACTCTGGAGGATAAAGCGATTAAGAAAGAAAGAAAAATAAAGACTAGATTTGTTATTTATAATAATAATAATAATAATAATAATAATAATAATAATAATAATAATAATAATAATGGTAATAATAATAATAATAATAATAATGAAACGGAAGAGAAGAAGAATAAATCAGATACCACGTGTTGCTAATTTCATTTGACATTATTTAGGATCACTGTGTATCAATTTCTACGTTCTGTAGGGAATGGTAGAGAAAATAGAGCTCTGTGACTGATTTGTAATTAGTTTTGTCGGGCAAACATGGAATTTCACCAGAAATGTTTGCATTTTGACATCGTTGTACATGGAGTGCTGAATTAACTTATTTTCTCCTTCAAAACCTCGACTACCTCTGCCAGGTTTGAAGCTGTGATATTTTCAAGTGTTATATGTCGGCATTTCGACATGCTCCGAACAGATAGCTCCTCAGTTGATCTCACGAAGTTTGATGAGCCCGTTCCATCCCTCGGTCTAGAATTATTACTTTCAATTGTTCCGGAATCGAAATCGAAATCTGGACTTCTAGGCAAGAGGCTGTTAGGTTATCCCTACATCTCAGAGCTGCATCACAGATCTACAGACAAACAACTTTCTCTTAATGATACTTCTTCCTGGATTTTTCCCTATTACCTGGTATCGGCACATATATGGATTAAATGAAGTTTTAAGGCCTGATGCTCATCTTGACGCCACATCTATGCGGTAGGATGTATTCACTATTATTTCTTAGGTGCCCGGCTCCATAGCTAAATTATTAGCGTTCTGGGTTTTGTTCGAAGAGGTCCCGAGTTCGATTCACAGCCGGGGTGGGGATTTTATCATCCATTGGTTAATTCCGATGGTTAGGGATATGGGTGTGTGTGCCGTTTTCACCATTAGAATTAATCGTAAGTAGGGCCCATTCTATCAGGCGTCAACTCGAAAGACCTGATATTATTATTACTATGGTGGTAGTGTGATGGGTTGCATGAAAATGTATATTAAGGCGATCAACACCCATCCCCCAAGGATATAAATATTAACTAAAAGTGACTCAAATCACTGGTTTTGGCTGGGAATCGAACCTAGTGACCTTTGAACCGAAGGCGACTACGCTGACAATTCAGGTATAGCGTTGTGCGTTATATTTAAAAGCATTGTTGCAAATGAAATAATATTGGCCCACCTTTTACTTAATTGCAGAAGACGCTCATTCGCAAGATAGAACGCCTGACTACGTAAGTCAGTTAATTGAGAATAACAGAAGAAAGAAAATGGAAATGGATGAAAGTACCACAAACTGGAATTCATCCCATTCCATTTTCACTCTTCAATTGTTTGGTTGTACTTTCTCTTAAAACAATAATAACAACCACCAGTCTGCAGCTAACGCGCTCGTCTCCTAAGATCGAGGTTGCTGGATCGAATACTGGCACTAAGTTGATATTTATAAGTGATTAAATACGACAGTCTTGTGATTGTTCCGTTTAAGGGTTCACTTGCTCTCGACAGTAGTTTCAAGTAGCAAGTGTCGATGAGAACTGTCTTCGAGCAAGTGGCTGTGCGGTTTAGGTCACATAGCTATTAACTTGAATTCAGGAGATAGCGGGTTCGAAACCCACTGTCAGCAGCCTTGAAGATGGTTTTCCGTGATTTCCCCTGTTCACACCAGGCAAACGCTGGGGTTGTACCTTATATAAGGCCACGGTCGCTTCCTTACCTCTCCTAGAACTTTCCTTTCCTATCGTCGCCATAAAGCCTATCAGTGTCGGTGCGACGTAAAGCAAGTTGTAGAAAAAACTGTCCTGAATTTGCCTTCGGGTATACATGTGAAGGAAGGGTATAGTGAGGAATGCGGCATAAATGAATGCAGTGATGGATTCATTAAATACAATATGTTATTCTGTGAAGTATTTTGGTGTCTTCGAATAAATTGTTCCAAGAATTACATGAACGGCTACTTTTCATAATAAATTATCAGTAAGATAAGAAGATAAATAAGAGGGGTCACTTCACTTCCACTTGATAAAACAAACCAATGTTTTTCCAAAAATACATTAAGTTTAGCATAAATACAACCTGTGACAATACAGTTCGGTGAATAGTCCTGTATTACCAACATAGATGAGCAATGCACGGCAGTGACCTTACTGTCCTTCGAAATAGTCCCCTCCCATAACTATGAACTGCTGCGATCGGCGATACATGTCCTGGAAACTTTGCAAGAAGGCTTCTTTTGGGATGGTGTTCAAACGCCTCGTCACGTGTCGTTGGATGTCAGGAATATCTTCAAATCTCTTTTCTTTCAAAGCGAGTTTGTGTCGTGGGAATAGGCAGAAGTCTGTAGGATTGAGATCTGGCGAGTATGGGGGATGCACAAGTTGAACCACCTCCTTTTTTGCCATGAACTGTTTGAAGATATAGGCTCTGTGTGGGCGAGCGTCGTCATGGACAAAAAAACATGAACTATGTTGTGCCTATTGGGGTCGTACCCTGCGTAGACGTTTCGTGAAACGGATCAAAATTTCAATATACCGTGCAGCATTCAAAGTCCTTCCCTCAGGTAGAAATGCCTTGTGGATAATACCTTGACTATCGAAAAAGGTGATGAGCATCGTTTTGATGCGAGACTTTTCGGCTCTGACCGTTTTCCGACGAGGGCATCTCGGAGAACGCCATTCCATGCATTGACGTTTCGTTTCAGGGTCGTACCTGAGACACCAGGTTTCATCCTCAGTGACAATACAGTTCAAGAAATTTGGTGTCGCATCCGCCGTTTCGACAAAACCCCGTGAAGCCTCTAAACGTGCCGATCGTCAGTCAAGTGATGTAGCACAAGACTAGAACACGTTTTCCTCTTCCCTAAATTCTGGGTAACGATTTGTCGCACGGATTCAGGTTAATCTGCAGTTCATCCGCTATCATGCGCACAGTTAATCGCCGATCGTTCGTGATTAATGTCCTCTCCTTCTCAACGTTTTCGTCACTGACGGCGGTCGCCGGTCTTCCGCTACGGGGGTTGTCAGAGATACTTTCCCGGCCGCCCCAAAAACTGGCGAACCACTCGTACACACACTTCAAGGACAGTGCTTGATCTTCATAAACACGTATAAGCATCGCATGCGTTTCTTTCGGTGTCTTGCCAAGCTTAATACAAAACTGTACATTGATCTTTTGGTCGTTCATGTTCCTGTTCACAGTTCAGAACCAAGGCACTCAAGCACGCACTGTGTCAAACAGGTCTTACACAGCACACACACGATGCTCAACTGAATAACGTTGGGAGCAGGTGGTCAAAACCTGCTGCTACGCAGGTGGAGCGTTGTGTGTCGCCAGTGTTGCCGAATCGACCGTTCTGAGTTCATTCACCGAACGTTATTGTCACAGGTTGTAGACTATATCTTTGCACTACATCATTAATGAAAGGGACTTTTTCTTAGTATACTCTTCAAATACAACGATTTACCTATTATTTGTGTATATACTGTGAGGTGTGAAGTATCCGGATAGATTGATCTACTTGAATGCAGTCGATTTACCTCCTTTGACCATGCTTTTGCCAACCACTTTTGTACAATACTCCCTTTCGATTTAATAATACAAATCAGAATATTTATTAATATACTTCCACTCCAAATTAATTATAAGAGGGTTGTGCAGGTGAGTAGTTGTTTCACAAAGGCTTGAAAAAGTATTACACTATAGAACGAAGATATATATATATATATATTTGTTTGGGCGATGACGATACCACGTATCAGACTTCGTGTTGAGTGAAGAATGTTACTTTCCAGTCTATTTCCCAATTAAGCTTCCTGAGTCTATTCTTCCGCCTCTGAAGGGAAGGAGGAGGGTAAGGAGAAGATGGTAATATTCCACGTTGGTACCACTAACGTCAGGCAAGCAGGAATAGATACTAAAATAGTTGGGGATATGTGAGATCTGGTTACGGCAGCACGGAAGCAGAGATTATTACCAGTGGGATACTGTGCTGGAAGGATACCGACTAGAGTGTGATTGAGGATATTACAAGGTTGGAGGAAATAAGATTGAATTGATCACCCAGTTCAATCTCTGCAGAGACATGAAGTTCTGGCCTGTCGAAGCAGTATGCCTTCTTCCCTGATCCCGGGTGGTGAGCAAGCTCTCGGTGAGGGTTACCCTTCATGAGCATGGCTGGTTTGGAAGACACAATATTGCTACTTAAATATTATTCATTCATAGAGTAACATGAAAAATATGGACTCGAGCTGCAGCACACATTGAACTATAACTCAAAATCTAGTAGGTTATAAATCAAGTATTTTTAAATATAACAGGAGATTAGATTTATAAGCTTTTTCTTGTTAAAACCTTCTTGTGCCGGTTCAAAAATTCCACCCGAAGAGTAACTTGCAATCTAATCTAGTATAAACATTTCATGTATATTTGTGTTGAACAGCACTGAGTAGTTCTGAGGAAGACAAACTGGATCTGATTCCACAGCAGTCCACTCAGGCACAACGCCAAGCATTAGTGTCCACATCATGAACAGGGAGAAGAGACCAGTTGCTACACTAGTTATGTATCTTTCATGGCACAGAAGCAAAGGGCCTCCAACTGCTCTGCTAAAAACACAAATACTGTAAAGTCATCTATCATCACTGCGATCGTTACAGGATTCTCCTTTTTTACTTTAGTTCTTGATACATATTTTCTTTGAATTATGGGTTCATTTTTATGAATCAGCAAGCATCGAATATATATTGAATTTTATAAATAAACTGTTATGGGCCTGAGGATTCCCTTTGAATATGAAAAGAAGTCCACGTATGGGGGTTGTATCAAGAATGATATCCAGTAATGTCCATTTCGCAGCTGAATGACATATTTATTCTCAAATATAGCTCAAGGCTTTGATCCTTCCACCATAAATATTGGAAACAGGAATTGTTGATATGTTCTTTTGTCACGACATCTGTGTGTATGGAATATAACGAGGTGCCGAATAGCTACAAGGTGTTCGATTTTATTACAGATCGTCTTGCATGTTGACACATTTTATCACACTATGTCTGAAGGAACTGTAGACAGTTGTAAATGAATGCCTGTTTTGTATATCCAATGAATTCTGACATGGCGACGTGAGTTCTGATGTTTTTATTTCGAGCGATGGGATTGGAAGGACTAATAGATCCTCTATGGAGGATAACCTAAATGTTCAGCGAAGAATAATAATTATGTAAATTGTTTCACTACTGTTATACCAAAAGGAGAGATTCAGCTTAATCCACAATGTCTGTGTGTTAGGTCATCAGCCCAGAGGCTGGCTGGATCCTCAAATAGCACCACCAACGTTTATGCGGTTATAAGGAAACCCGAAAAACCAATGGCAGCACCAAAATGAGGCATACTAGGCAAGATAAGGAGTGAGTTAGTTTGCCATTGCTTTCCTCACTGGGTCAGAAAGTACTATTGCAGCACGACTGACCCTATGAGCAGCACCTTTCATAATACCCAGATGCACTAGTCATGCTCCGAATGTCATTACTCAACACTACCAATACCCCAGCAGCTTCCATATTGTCACAGCCATGGATGTTGACTGGGACTTGGGTGGAAGCTACACTTTACTCTGGCCTGTGCCAAGAGATGGATGCAAAAGTACTGTATCCATAAGGCAAAATTGTAAGTATGCCGCTTTCTGATAATGATTATCTAAATAATATTTATGCACTGGAACAGCTGTTACTTTTGACATATTTAATTCCTCAAAATAGTATTGTCATTCACTCTTTCAGCTAATTCATTGAATGGTACTCGTATTACGTCAGCTAATTCCCGGTTATTCCACATAATGGTATGGGTACTTCCGTAGTAGGCCCTGAATTCATTGCAATAACACTGAATATAGTACTACCGATACTGGAAAAGTAGTAAAAATTATTGCAGAATTACTGACCTTAGAAGCAGCCAGTCCTCTAGATACAGTTAGCAGAATAAAATACGGAAGTTTACCGATACAACAACCAATCGACTTTTTTCCGCACTTCAAAAATCCAACCACCTCTGCCGGGTTTGAACCCGCTGTCTTGGGATGCAGAGGCCGACACTCTACCACTGATCCACAGAGGCAGTTATTGCTCCATATGTAAATAAAGAAAGTAACCCATCAACGATGGGTACAACAGCTACCGCTAGTTGGAAATAAAAATTAATGTCCCATTTTTCTACTAAGACGTTCCAAAACTGTGCGGAATAATGATAATAAGAGGAGGGAGAAGAAGGAGAATATATTTCTCTTCATTTGACTATTCCTTGACCCGTGCAGCACTTGTAAGGCGGACCCTCCGACGAGGATGGGCGGCAACTTCGGTGCATAAATTTCATGATGTTGTGGGGAAGGATAGTGTTGTATGCAGTGTATGAGTTTAAGGGGTATTGTCAACAACACAAGCACCCACTCCCCGAGCGAAAGGAATTAACCTTTAAATATTAAAATCCCCTACCCGGGTCCCTCTGATATGAAGGCCACTATGCTGACCATTCAGCTAAAGTGCCAGACTTGAGGCTATTACTATTATTATTAACTGCAAGTAACAGAATGTGAGTGCGATTTAAGATACATAGATTGTATAAAGGTCCATCTCCTTGGCTTCAAGGTCTTCGGTTTAGAGAGACCCGCCTTCTATTCCTGACCAGGTCGAGGATTGCAGCAACCTCTGGTTAATTATTCTAACTCAGGGACTAGATGTTTGTTCGTATACACTCCTCTTCGAATACACACAACACAACACACTGCCAACCATAGCAGAAACGCACAATATTGATTAATTTCCTTCACACAGAGTGGCGTGTAGAAGGGCAACTAACCGTAAGGAGGATCAATACCTCATGTGCAATAAAGTTCACACCCGTGTGGGCAATAGCGGTGGCAGAGGGAGAAGATTTTTCAGGTTACTTTACGTCCCACGGACAGAGATAGGTCTTATGCCGATGATGGGATAGGAACGGGCTAGGGGTGGGAAGGAAGCATCCGTGGCCTTAATTAAGGTACAGCTCCAGCATTTGCCTGATTTAACAATGTGAAAATGGATTTCCAACCCACTATCTCCCGGATACCGGATACCTGCAGCACTTAAGCGACTGCAGCTATCGAGCTCGGTAAGAAGAAGATTCGCTGCAATAAAGGATACATTGAAAAAATCAAATACACTGCCTGTCAAAAAATGTTAAGCACCCAAAAGGAGTGGTTGAAAGTGAACGTGACTACATATGCTGAGACTATGTGTCTTTATTGAACTGATTAATATATGGGTGAAAGAGACTAGGCCGATGGCAGTTACAGGTGGAATGTTGGCGCCAGTTCTGTAGGGAATCGCAACGACTCCTCCATTCCCCCCTCCACCCGGGGCCACAATGCATGCCCTCATGTTGTTTGGAAGGGTGTCAAACAGCCTTTGGATCACCTCCTGAGGCAATTCGTGCACAGTTGTTGCAACTGTCCCTCCAGATCCGTAGGTTGGTACTGGGACGGAGTCCCTCTCCAATGTCATCCCACACGTGTTCAGTGATGGAGAGGTCCGGGGATCTTGCTGGCGACGGGAGAACCTCAACATTCTCTAGGCAGTCCGTGGACATGCATTATCTTGTTGGAACACTGTCCCAGTGTGCTCTGCCATAAGGGGTAGGATGTGCGGACTCAGAATGTATGTGACGTATCGCTGTGTCGTCAGTCTGCCGAAGCACTATAAGAGGTGACCTGAACGCATATCCTATGGCTCCCCACATTATGACGTCAGGGATTACCCGTGTGTGTGTGTGTGTGTGTGTGTGTGTGTGTCTTTCCACAATATGGGAGGATCTGACCTCTGCCGTCGATGGCGCAAAACCCGCAGACAATGGTCATCGGAGGTTATGGAGAAGTAGAACTCATCACTGAATATGATGCGACGCCAGCCGTCTTCTGCCCATGCCTCTTGGGCAAGGCACCACTCCAAACGCAGGCGTTGGTGTTCTGGTGTCAATGGCAACCGACGCATGAGGCGGCAGGACCCCAATCCGGCGGATGCGAGTCATCGAGACACTTTGCGGGAACGCACAGGATGTTGCAGAGTCTCCAGTACATGTTCGTGGATGGCGGATGCCGAAGTTACGGGATCCCTCAATGCTTGGCCCACTATACGACCGTCCTCCCTCGGAGTGGTGTTTCTTGGTCGATCTGAACCTGCTCGACATGATTGGGTGCCCTCATGTACCCACTGAGTCCAACCCTGGGCCGCTGTGACATCTGAATGGCCCACATGCCCGGCAATTGCACGATACAACCAACCAGCTACATGCAGACCCACAATGCGGCCTCTGTCAAATACTATCAGTTGGTGAATAGGCTGTCTAACTCGGGTGTTTCGTACAGTACGATGTCCTCTCTGCACGTGTTGCTGGACTGTCTGACTCACAGCAGTTGGCTTGTAACAACTTATCAACAACAGGACGGTGCCATCACGAATGCACTCTGGTGGGCGTTCAACATACTACAGATCCTTGTATATGTAATCACTAGCTGATGTACCCGTGCTTCGCTACAGGATTCTCAGAAAGAGTGTCTTAGTAATCATTACAAAACACGTCAGGAGGAATGTTGCGATTAAAAGCATATTTTATCATATAAAATACTCGATCGAATGAAAAACTGCACATTTTCTCACTTTTAACGAACAGCACTACGGTGCCGATCTAACAGCCCAAAGTCCCAGTGCTGGAATGACCAGGCCACAGACATCCGTGAACACTCCTCTGCCATTATTTATGTAAGTGTGCACAGTGCTCATTCCAATCAGTGCTACAGAGTTGGGAGTAGCTAGAATGCTATGATGAACTAGTGTGTTACGTACGAGTAGTATCAGAAAATTTATGAACCAGAGGAATGGCATGCTAAAGAAGAAAGTTATCTAACTCCCTACTTACTTCCCGCCAATATTCAGGCAGGCTGTTATACCCGGTACGCCCGGGCGAATTGGCCGTGTGGTTAGGGGCGCGCAGGTATGAGCTTGCATCCGAGAGATAGTGGAATCAAACCACACTGTCGGCAGTCCTGAATATGGATTTCCGTGGTTTCCCATTTTCACACCAGGTAAATGCAGGGACTGTACCTTAATTAAGGCCGCGGTCGCTTCCTACCCACTCCTAAGCCTTTCCTATCCCATCGTCGCCGTTAGACCTATCTGCGTCGGTGATACGTAAAGCAAATTTAAATAATATTCTATAAGCACATAGCACATCACAACAAACAATGGTCAATGTAATGTTATTGTTGACCAATTTTATGAGCTTTCTATATTGCACGCCTTCACATTTAGTTTTCTTTCGACTCTGTGATGTTATGGCGCCTTATACAATTATTTATAGCGTAGAGAGTAGTTCCTTATTACCCGACTTCACATACCCTACTAATTTTCATTCAGCTCTGTTCACCCATTTTCTCATGACTCGGTGATGATATGGACTTAAGCAACAAAAATTCAAATTCATGAATATCTCTGTTATCATAGCCGGTACGGTAAAATGTATAAGGCATACATGATCGGAAAGTAGTATTTATCGACAGGACCACTAATAACATCAATATTTAAGAAGTAATTTTAAGCCTTCCCCTAAACTACCATTTCACTCAGCGTGAATTTAATGATTTATTGCCTAGATTGTAGCGACTTATTCCCTGACTTTGCATTCCGATTTGCATTGAGATAGTACCACTAATGACGTAAATATTTGAAAATTAAATTTTAGGCCTTCCCCTAAATTACCATTTCTCTCAGCGTGAATAAAATTATTTACAGCGAAGATTGTAGCGACTTATTTTCCGACTTTGTATACCGATTTTCATTAAATTCTATTTAGCTGTTTCCCAGTGATGGGTGTACATACATACAGATAGACAGCTAGACAGACAGAAATTACGGAAAATTAAGAAGTGCATTTATTTGTTACTGTAGACACGACCGATACAGAAATACCATATTTTTTAAAATTCTGAGCAATGTACAGAGAAAACTCTTATTTTATATATATATGTAGATTTACTCATATATCAACGGTATACATGTATACTAAAATGGGATAATATTGGACCACTCCTTCTGTGTGCTTAACTTTTCTTGTCAGACAGTGTAGGGCGAAAATTACTGGTTTATAGTGACATAATGCCTCTTACTATAGAGATGTATATATTTAATACTAGAAAGGTGTCAGGAAGCTCAAAATGGTCCCTTGAGTATTGTAGAATTACTTCGGTCGAGGAAATAACTGAAGCGTTCATTTCATTTGTAACTATTAAGACAGGGAAGTTCGTTTTCAATCGAAGCTTGTGGTTCCGACCCTCTGTTAGATTTTTCTTCCAGAAGGAGATAAAGTAGAGCGAGTGTGAGACGGACGGCTGAAGTGTGTGCTTCAAGGAGTGAGCAATAACGCTCGCACGTGCGCTGGAGTACAGAAGACGACTCAATATGCTGGTGTCGAATTATAAATAGACTAGTAAACCAATATATTTGAACGGTTTCCTCACTCGGCACTTGCAAAGGTTCATATGGAAATGTAATAAATCAGATTTTTTAAAATGGTGAAGCTTTAAACGCAATACATTGTACTCGAATATCACGTAAAAGCCTATTAGGTTTTACTCATATAAATTTCAATAATAATAATAATAATAATAATAATAATAATAATAATAATAATAATAATAATAATAATAATAATACCGTGTGAGTTGGGCGTGCGGTTATTGGCGCGCAGCTGTGAGCTTGCATCCGGGAGATAGTGGGTTCGAAACCCACTGTCCGCAGCCCTGAAGATGGCTTTCCGTGGTTTTCCATTTTAACACCATACAAATGCTGGAGCAGTACCTTAATTAAGGCCACGGCCGCTTCCTTCCGACTCCTAGGTGTTTCCTCTCCTGTCGTCGCCATACGACCTATTTGTGTCTGTGCGACGTAAAGCAAATTGTATTATAATAATAATAATAATAATAATAATAATAATAATAATAATAATAATAATAATAATAATAATAATATTCATAATAATAATAATAATTCGGGAGATAGTGGGTTCGAACCCCACTGTCGGCAGCCATGAAGGTGGTTTTCTGTGGTTTCCCATTTTCACACCGGGCGAATGCTGGGGCTGTACCTTAATTAGAACCACGGCCGCTTCCTTCCCAGTTCTAGCCCTTTCCTCTCCCATCGTCGCCGTAAGACATATCTCTGTCGGTGCGACGCAAAGCCAATAGCAATAATAATAATAATAATAATAATAATAATAATAATAATAATAATAATAATAATAATAATAATAATAATAATAATAATAATAATAATAATAATCGTAATAATAATATTTTTGAACGGGAAAGCTGACATTGAAAACATTGAGAAAGAGGAACGCAAAATCATAACAAAATTTCTAGGCCCAACTTAGAGGCAGACAGAAAATCAAACAACAGACAAATATTTACAGTGACATTAGATAATGCATGCTGAGATTCTATGGACATATTAAAAGAATGCATCCAGACAAATTTACAAAAAAATAGTCGAATTCTATGAAAACAGGAGTAAAGCCAAAACAGACACAATGAAATGGATTGGTGAAATCAAAACCGATTTGAAACAGGCAGATGTCCAAAACAGGGCAATCTTTAGATCCAAAATTTACAAATGGCAAGTTGACCAAGAGGAAAGACCAAAGTAGAAGACAGGAACAACCTGGTCTGAGGGCAGAAAGGAAGCCCACAGTAAAATAATGTAAGAAATATGGACAGGAAGGAAGGCAAATGCACGCCCATAAGTTCTTTGTGCAGTGCTAACGGGTTTATTAGCACAAATATAACAATAATAATAAATCCTGTATTGGGTTAAGTAGCTAAGATGAAGATGCGCTGCTTTTCTGAACCCAAGGTGGTGGGTTCTAACCTCGCTCAATACGGTGTTATCTGAAGGTTCCCAAATACGACAGGCTCGTGTCTATAGATTAATCAGCACGTTAAATGAAATCCTGAGAGAAAGAATTGCGGCACTCCATTGTATCAGTAAAACGTACAAGTAGTTAATGGTATGTAAAACCAACACTAATTTTGTGTGGCGATTTCTTATCTGGTGCAACCCTCTCAAAGCAGACCCCCGACAAACGTTGGAGGCGTCTACCATGTGTTATTGATGTGGAACGTAATGTTCCATACAGGGTCTATCTTATGAACGCAGACCGGGCGCAGGGTGTTTGTTCTCTGCGCTACGGCAACTGCCTCAGCCCAAATTACGTCGCACACGGGCGCCCTGCTCTAAGCATGTATACAATCTTATATGAAATCTTACCTTATAAAAGATGCTGGAAGTGTCATTCTTCATATTGAGGGACTTCATGAACATCAACAGGATTACCTGCACACCAATAGCAAGTGTTATGCCGGTTCACACGCCCTTTAATATGAAACCAGGCTTCATCCGAAAAGAACACAAGCTGTGGGTCGAATAAACGATCATTCAATTATGCAAGATACCACTCAAAATATCGCACTCTTATGGGTCGATCAGCAGGTTTTAAACAGAGGGCCCGTGTACACTGTACGGTTTGATGCAGAAGAAATTGCAACCCCTAATTTTGCTAATTTGTGAGTAATTTATTTGGTGACTGTTCAAGATTCACATCTATGTCGTCTAGCTTTTCCTCTGTTAAAACTGTTTATGATCGTTCATGCTTATATTGAGCACGAAGGCAGTAGTTTCAAAATTATTTGCAATTACGTAAATCTGTGCTCACCAAGAAATCGCTGAACAAATGCACCGCGTCCCCGTTCAGCCGACTCGTACTTAAAAATAAATTTTACATACGAAAATACGGCGTTACAATGATAGCAGTCTCACCATGTTAACAGCTGAGATTCAGATTGGCTACTGATCCTAGTTCGAACACGTGCACGCTCTTTGCAAGGTCAAGAACTATGCGCGCGCTACCCGTGCAGCTGCTTTGGCCTCGGAGAGTAGAAACGCCGCTGGACGGTCTGGATTTATGGGAGAGTCCTGCATGATACATGAGTGATGAACTGTTGAGGCCAGCACAGCCAACGCCTCGTTGAAAGAGAATTAAAATCCTGAGATCCAGCCAGGAATCCTTTATATTCAGATACATCGTGAACGCAGGTTGACAGCCACACAACGCATACCGCGTAGTTGATTCACTCGATATATAACCCCTAATATCGTACATGATCATAATATTGTAACAGCCGGTAATACTGTAGTTTCGAAAGTATCATGGTTACATTGATCAATAACCAACGATAGGACTCGAGACGTGTGATAAATGCGTTATGCAGTGAATCCGTAAAGCAATGCTCTTTACGTGTGAAATAATAATAATAATAATAATAATAATAATAATAATAATAATAATAATAATAATAATAATAATAATAAGAGCTGACGATCGATTAAATATTTTGATCGGTTAATCGAATGACTTTAATAGATTAATCGGGCGATTAATCGAATTTTAATCGGTTTCACACACTATAACTTCGAGAGAAACACGTGGCATGAAATATTTTTTTATAAATCGATATACTATAAAGGAGACGTGCCGGTACTTTTTATTTTTAATTTTAATTGTATTGGTGGCATGCAAGTAATAAAACATTTAAAAAAGCAGTTATGTTAATATTTTTAATGAAAATCCACAGCCTGTTTCCATTCATTCGACTGGGTCGAGAATGGGTTGAATGAAGCCCTCATCTAGCGGCGAGGATAGGAAATGTGCCGGCTGCCGAAGCCTGTCGCACTTCTCTGGGGCAATGATAAATGACTGACAGATGAGATGAAGTGTTAATGGAGAGTGTTGCTGGAATGAAAGATGACAGAGAAAACCCGAGTACCTGTCCCACCTCCTCTTTGTCCAGCACAAGTTTCACATGGAGTGACCGGGATTTGAACTACGGTAACAAGTGGTGAGAGGCCGGCGTGCTGCCGCCTGAGCCACGGAGGCTCTGTTAATATTTTTAACATATTCCAATATTGGTAATTTAATGGTAAAAACGTTTGAACTTCTGAGGTTGACAGTTACTTACAGTCACACCTCTTTGCTCCAGGATTTCAGACATGCTGACATGTTCAGAACTAAGAGCCGCCCTTCTTTTAATAATCAGATTTCCAGCATCACTGAATACACTCTCACAAGAAACTGAAGTAGCTGGAATGCAAAGCATTTGTTTTCGCTATGCGAGCGAGATGTGGAAGTTGTACTGAATGTATTTTCCACCAGAGGGTCTGCGAAGTCATCTTCCAGTTCCACCAACGACTTGTAGACTGCAATCTCCGTCTCAAGTGGTATCGAACTTGAAACCAAAATCACACGATCAGAATCCTGTTCGTCTTCGTCGGTTTCAAAATTCAGGTTCTTCTTCTTCTTCATCATCTTCTTGCTGCACGGTTTTAATGGAACTTGAGCTCCTTCCACGACCCTCTCCGAAATTCCTTCCCACACGGATTCCGGTCCTTCTTTTTCAATACATCTGAGATATTTAAATATTGGATCAAGAACAGTAGCTTCCTGATAGGTCTTCAAATTACAACAATCATTCATCATTGTTAACAAATATTCTACAAGATTCCTTTTAAATCTAACTATGTTCCCAGGATCAATATCTGAGCAACGTAAAGATAATTTCAAGCTTGTTACCGCAGGCAATACAACACTACCTGGAGGTCTGATATTTATTTATAAGCGTGGCTTAAGACACACAATCATTTTTTCTACCATCTCCCATTTAATCGTTTATAGGGGTTTGATATAAAATGACTGGGTCAATAGAACGTCCATAATACAACTTTTAGCTATCATAAGCCTCTAGAACATAAAATAGGTGCTATTCCATCGAGTAACTAGGCCCTATTTTAATTTACAAACATCAAGGCCTTAATCGTTAAGTTTCTTATCAACATGATTTTCTAGATTAAAAAAAAAACCTGTGTTGAAAATGTCCCACTACTTTCCTGCACTTCGAAAGTAAAGTTCTGATAACAGCATCATTGATAGCTTTATTTAAATTTAAATGTAGAGTGTGGGCTGCAGACGGAAAATGGCCGAACATCGCTCCTTCACATCCTAGAACGATATTCTTTGCATTGTCAGTGCAAACAGCGCCTACTTTATCTTCAAAACCTCATTACAGAACTACATCTTCAAACTCTTCAGTGCAGTTAGCGGCATTGTTTTTTTTTGTTACAGGTTCAATTTGTAATCTTGAGTTATGGTATTTTCCAAATTCGAATCAATCCAGTGAGATGTAACCCCCAAGTAGCTACGGTCAGGTATGGAAGACCAAAAATTCCACGTGAGACTAACAAATTTTGCAAATTTCAGTCCGTCTAATAATTTTAACCTTTCAAAATCATACAACTTGTCAATGTTTTTGTTACCGTGTCTCTAGAGGGAAGATGGTAAGTGTGAGAATTGAGAGCTTCTTGTAAAACCTCTTCTAGAACATTAGCCCACGCTTTTCAGTAGCTGCTTATCGCCGCTCTGGCAATTTCCTGTCCTTCTGCCCACACGATTTCGATTTGCCATGTCTTTGCATTATATCTTGTGGGATACAGCGGAACCGACCATGACGCTGCGTGACATCCTTGTGAACTTCATAAACAGTGAACGTGAATATATTCAACCCTCTACCCTTCCTGCCTTGAAATGTGGCGCCGGCTCGAGACATCCCAGGGTCGCTGACTGGGTACTACCCTCAGAGATATCTTCAGATATTATAAACTAACCTTAAAATTAATCAAGCGGGAAGGATAAAAGAGAAGAAATAAAATAATTAAATAAAAATCCGAATGAGAACATTTACGAAGGCAAAATTTATTGAAAAGGCTAAACTTTGGCAAAGCAAATATACTTCTATACAAACAATAAACTCTTCGGACCAAATATCGTTCACAACCTCTATCACCCTCGACTATAAAATATCAACCTCATGACTCATAGATTTC